>NC_092238.1:52155903-52158348 GCF_036320965.1 Panulirus ornatus | reverse complement strand
ATATATATATATATATAATATATATATATATAATATAGATATAACTATATATTTATATATATATTATATATATATATAATATAAATATATATATATTCTATATACGAATCAAGTGTATAATGAACGCGCACCTTCATAGAACATACAAAAAAAATCAGATATATATGTATATATATATATATATATATATATATATATATATATATATATATATATATATATGTTTTTTTTTTTTTTGCTTTGGTCGCTGTCTCGGCGTTTGCGAGGTAGCGAAAGGAAACAAACGAAAGAAAGGGCCCCAACCCACCTAGATCACATTTTTTACATACGTCCACACCCCGCAAATATACATACCACAAACTTTCCAGGGTTTTCCCCAGACCTTCACTGCCCTGATTGAATCCACTGACAGCACGTCAACCCCGGTATACCACATCGATCTAATTCACTCTATTCCTTGCCCCCCTTTCACCCTCCTGCATGTTCAGGCCCCGATCACACAAAATCTTTTTCACTCCAACTTTCCACCTCCGATTTGGTCTCTCACTTCTTCTCGTTCCCTCCACCTCCGACACATATATCCTCTTGGTCAATCTTTCCTCACTCATTCTCTCCATGTGCCCAAACCATTCAAAACACCCTCTTCTGCTCTCTCAACCACGCTCTTTCTATTTCCACACATCTCTCTTACCCTAACGTTACTTACTCGATCAAACCACCTCACATCACATATTGTCCTCAAACATCTCATTTCCAGCACATCCATCCTCCTGCGCACAACTCTATCCATAGCCCACGCCTCGCAACCATACAACATTGTTGGAACCACTATTCCTTCAAACATACCCATTTTTGCTTTCCGAGATAATGTTCTCGACTTCCACACATTCTTCAAGGCACCCAGGATTTTCTCCCCCTCCCCCACCCTATGATCCACTTCCGCGTCCATGGTTCCATCCGCTGCCAGATCCACTCCCAGATATCTAAAACACTTTACTTCAGTGAAGGGCGCAAATGGGGAGGTGATAACAAGTAGTGGTGATGTGAGAAGGAGAAGGAGTGAGTATTTTGAAGGTTTTTTGAGTGTGTTTGATGATAGAGTGGCAGATATAGGGTGTTTTGGTCGAGGTGGTGTGCAAAGTGAGAGGGTTAGGGAAAATGATTTGGTAAACAGAGAAGAGGTAGTAATAGCTTTGCGGAAGATGAAAGTCGGCAAGGTAACAGGTTTGGATGGTATTGCAGTGGAATTTATTAAGAAAGGGGGTGACTGTATTATTGACTGGTTGGTAAGGTTATTTAATGTATGTATGACTCATGGTGAGGTGCCTGAGGATTGACGGAATGCGTGCGTAGTGCCATTGTACAAAGGCAAAGGGGATAAGAGTAAGTGCTCAAATTACAGAGGTATAAGTTTGTTAAGTATTCCTGGTAAATTATATGGGAGGGTATTGATTGAGAGGGTGAAGGCATGTACAGAGCATCAGATTGGGGAAGAGCAGTGTGGTTTCAGAAGTGGTAGAGGATTTGTGGATCAGGTGTTTGCTTTGAAGAATGTATGTGAGAAATACTTAGAAAAGCAAATGGATTTGTATATAGCATTTATGGATCTGGAGAAGGCATATGATAGAGTTGATAGAGAATCTCTGTGGAAGGTATTAAGAATATATGGAGTGGGAGGCGAGTTGTTAGAAGCAGTGAAAAGTTTTTATCGAGGATGTAAGGCATGTGTACGTGTAGGAAGAGAGGAAAGTGATTTGTTCTCAGTGAATGTAGGTTTGCGGCAGGGGTGTGTAATGTCTTCATGGTTGTTTAATTTGTTTATGTATGGGGTTGTTAGGAAGGTAAATGCAAGAGTTTTGGAAAGAGGGGCAAGTATGAAGTCTGTTGGGGATGAGAGAGCTTGGGAAGTGAGTCAGTTGTTGTTCGCTGATGATACAGCGCTGGTGGCTGATTCATGTGAGAAACTGCAGAAGTTGGTGACTGAGTTTGGTAAAGTGTGTGAAAGAAGAAAGTTAAGAGTAAATGTGAATAAGATCAAGGTTATTAGGAACAGTAGGGTTGACGGTCAAGTCAATTGGGAGGTAAGTTTGAATGGAGAAAAACTGGAGGAAGTATATATATATATATATATATATATATATATATATATATATATAAATATATATATATATATATATATATATATATATTTATATATATATATAGCCTTATATATTACTGCGCGACATCGTATGGATGTAACCAGGAATATGCATGCACACGACAATTGTATCGTAAGGATGTTGACAATTAGTGCCGAGATCAATATCATAATCCCAATCTATTTGCAGTGATCTGAGGCTGAGTGTGTTGCAGACCAAAACCCATTAGTTCCGAGAACCTCTGTACAGTGGATCGAGTATCGTGGAGTCTAATGCATTTGCTTCATCAGGCTACCGTCAGTCA
>NC_092238.1:52138403-52150903 GCF_036320965.1 Panulirus ornatus | reverse complement strand
CTGATAAAATTTGTGAAATGATAAGTTTATGAACGCTCGTTATATATTTTGGACTATCACATGTTTACCAAATGGCGTCCTAGCTTCGTCTCTTCGATGTATATCAACTGAATGTTATATTTCTCTCTTGTGGCTCCCCTGATGATGTGATTATCACACGAAAGTGCATTTGGAAACTTATCGTGTTTCATTTTCCCCGTGGACTCATAAGAATCCTCCTCGAAGGCTAAGATTGGAATGTCTAAATGTGTGTGGATGTAACAAAGATGAGAAGAAAGGAGAGATAGGTAGTATGTTTGAGGAAACGAACCTGGAGGTTTTGGCTCTGAGTGAAACGAAGCTCAAGGGTAAAGGGGAAGAGTGGTTTGGGAATGTCTTGGGAGTAAAGTCAGGGGTTAGTGAGAGGACAAGAGCAAATTAAGGAGTAGCACTACTCCTGAAACAGGAGTTTTGGGAGTATGTAATAGAGTGTAAGAAAGTAAATTCTAGATTGATATGGGTAAAACTGAAAGTTGATGAAGAGAGATGGGTGATTATTGGTGCATATGCACCTGGGCATGAGAAAAAATATCACTAGAGGCAAGTGTTTGGGGAGCAGGTGAATGAGGGTGTTAGTGGTTTTGATGCACAGAAACGGGTTATAGTGATGGGTGATTTGCATGCAAAGGTGAGTAATGTGGCAGTTAAGGGAATGATTGTTATATGTTTAGTTTTGTAAATGGAAATTGTGACGAGCTTGTAGATTTATGTGCTGAAAAAGGACTGGTGATTGGGAATATCTGGTTTAAGAAGCGAGATATACATAAGTATACGTATGAAATAGGAGAGATGGCCAGACAACATTATTGGATTACGTGTTAATTGATAGGCGCGCGAAAGAGAGACTTTTGGATGTTAATGTGCTGAGGTGCAACTGGAGGGTAGTGTGATCATTAACTTGTGGAGGCGAAGGTGAAGATTTGTAGAGGGTATCAGAAAAGAAGAGAAAATTTTGGGGTGAAGAGAGTGGTGAGAGTAAGTGAGCTTGGGAAGGAGAATTGTGTGAGGAAGTACCAGGAGAGACTGAGAATAGAATGGGAAAAGGTGAGAACAAAGGAGGTAAGGGGAGTGGGGGAGGAATGGGATGTATTTAGGGAAGCAGTGATGGCTTGCGCAAAAGATACTTGTGGCATAAGAAGTGTGGGAGGTGGGTTGATTAGAAGAGGTAGTGAGTAGTGGGATGAAGAAGTAAGATTATTAGTGAAAGAGAAGAGAGAGGCATCTGGACGATTTTTGCAGGGAAAAAGTGAAAATGAGTGGGAGATGTATAAAAGAAAGAGGCAGGAGGTCAAGAGAAAGGTGCAAGAAGTGAAAAAAAGCAAATGAAAGTGTGGGTGAGAGAGAATCATTTAATTTTAGGGAGAATAAAAAGAAGTTTTTGAAGGATGTAAATAAAGTGCGTAAGACAAGGGAACAAATGGGAACTTCAGTGAAGGGGGCAAATGGGGAGGTGATAACAAGTAGTGATGATGTGAGAAGGAGATGGAGTAATTATTTTGAAGGTTTGTTGAATGTGTTTGATGATAGAGTGGCAGATATAGGGTATTTTGGTCGAGGTGGTGTGCAAAGTGAGAGGGTTATGGAAAATGATTTGGTAAACAGAGAAGAGGAAGTAAAAGCTTTCCGGAAGATGAAAGCGGGCAAGGCAGCAGGTTTGGATGGTATTGCAGTGGAATTTATCAAAAAAGGGAGTGACTGTATTGTTGACTGGTTGGTAAGGTTATTAAATGTATGTATGATTCATGGTGAGGTGCCCGAAGATTGACGGAATGCTTGCACGGTGCCATTGTACAAAGCAAAGGGGATAAGAATGAGTGATCAAATTACAGAGGTATAAGTTTGTTGACTGTTCCTCGTAAATTATATGGGAGGGTATTGATTGAGAGGGTGAAGGCATGTACAGAGCATCAGATTGGGAAAGAGCATTGTGGTTTCAGAAGTTGTAGAGGATGTGTGGATCAGGTGTTTGCTTTGAAGAATGTATGTGAGAAATACTTAGAAAAACAAATGGATTTGTATGTAGCATTTATGGATCAGGAGAAGGCATATGATAGAGTTGATAGAGATGCTCTGTGGAAGGTATTGAGAATATATGGTGTGGGAAGCAAGTTGTTAGAAGCAGTGAAAAGTTTTTATCTTCCCTCAACTGCCACATTACTCACCTTTGCATTCAAATCACCCATCACTATAACCCGGTCTCGTGCATCAAAACCGCTAACACACTCATTCAGCTGCTCCCAAAACACTTGCCTCTCATGATCTTTCTTCTCATGCCCAGGTGCATATGCACCAATAATCACCCACTTCTCTCCATCAACTTTCAATTTTACCCATATTAATCGAGAATTTACTTTCTTACATTCTATCACATACTCCCACAACTCCTGTTTCAGGAGTATTGCTACTCCTTCCCTTGCTCTTGTCCTCTCACTAACCCCTGACTTCACTCCCCAGACATTTCCAAACCACTCTTCCCCTTTACCCTTGAGCTTCGTTTCACTCAGAGCCAAAACATCCAGGTTCCTTTCCTCAAACATACTACCTATCTCTCCTTTTTTCACATCTTGGTTACATCCACACACATTTAGGCACCCCACTCTGAGCCTTCGAGGAGGATGATCACTCCCCGCGTGACTCCTTCTGTTTCCCATTTTAGAAAGTTAATACAAGGAGGGGAGGATTTCCGGCCCCCCGCTCCCGTCCCCTCTAGTCGCTTTCTACGACACGCGAGGAATACGTGGGAAGTATTCTTTCACCCCTATCCCCAGGGACAATATACATATATATATATACATATACACACACACACACACACACGCACACACACACACACACACACACACACACACACACACATACATATATATACATATGAAAAATGTAAGAAACAATTTAGAAACAAACTTTTAGCTTGAAATGAATGAAAAAAATGAATGTCACATAATGGTTCAACCTCTGGCTATGGAAAAGGAAATGTACAATTTATTCACACAAACGTCAATAGCAGTTCTCATCAATTTCACCACTGTATCAATAAGCTTCAATGTCTAAGCTACATTTTTCTCCAACTTCACTATTTTCTTGTCCAAACACCATGCATGAAAACTATCACTCCATTAACACAACTATAACATTTATTTCCCCTTTAAAAGTTCTGGGGAAGTCTGTCTCGATACACTGCGGCGAGGCGACGCGACGCTGACACAATCAGTGTCACAATATCACTTCTGCCTCCTTATATGTATATACACATATAAAAATATATATATATATATATATATGTATATATATATATATATATATATATATATATATATATATATATATATATATATATATATATATATATTTGTATATATATATATATATATATATATATATATATATATATATATATATATATATATATATATATATATATATATATATATATATATATATATATATATATATATATATATATATATATATATATGGTCAAGAGAAAGGTGCAAGAGGTGAAAAAAAGGGCAAATGAGAGTTGGGGTGAGAGACTATCAGTAAATTTTAGGGAGAATAAAAAGATGTTCTGGAAGGAGGTAAATAGGGTGCGTAAGACAAGGGAGCAAATCGGAACTTCAGTGAAGGGCGTAAATGGGGAGGTGATAACAAGTAGTGGTGATGTGAGAAAGAGATGGAATGAGTATTTTGAAGGTTTGTTGAATGTGTCTGATGACAGAGTAGCAGATATAGGGTGTTTGGGTCGAGGTGGTGTGCAAAGTGAGAGGGTTAGGGAAAATGATTTGGTAAACAGAGAAGAGGTAGTAAAAGCTTTGCGGAAGATGAAAGCCGTCAAGGCAGCAGGTTTGGATGGTATTGCAGTGGAATTTATTAAAAAAGGGGGTGACTGTATTGTTGACTGGTTGGTAAGGTTATTTAATGTATGTATGACTCATGGTGAGGTGCCTGAGGATTGGCGGAATGCGTGCATAGTGCCATTGTACAAAGGCAAAGGGGATAAGAGTGAGTGCTCAAATTACAGAGGTATAAGTTTGTTGAGTATTCCTGGTAAATTATATGGGAGGGTATTGATTGAAAGGGTGAAGGCATGTACAGAGCATCAGATTGGGGAAGAGCAGTGTGGTTTCAGAAGTGGTAGAGGATGTGTGGATCAGGTGTTTGCTTTGAAGAATGTATGTGAGAAATACTTAGAAAAGCAAATGGATTTGTATGTAGCATTTATGGATCTGGAGAAGGCATATGATAGAGTTGATAGAGATGCTCTGTGGAAGGTATTAAGAATATATGGTGTGGGAGGCAAGTTGTTAGAAGCAGTGAAAAGTTTTTATCGAGGATGTAAGGCATGTGTACGTGTAGGAAGAGAGGAAAGTGATTGGTTCTCAGTGAATGTAGGTTTGCGGCAGGGGTGTGTGATGTCTCCATGGTTGTTTAATTTGTTTATGGATGGGGTTGTTAGGGAGGTAAATGCAAGAGTCTTGGAAAGAGGGGCAAGTATGAAGTCTGTTGGGGATGAGAGAGCTTGGGAAGTGAGTCAGTTGTTGTTCGCTGATGATACAGCGCTGGTGGCGGATTCATGTGAGAAACTGCAGAAGCTGGTGACGGAGTTTGGTAAAGTGTGTGGAAGAAGAAAGTTAAGAGTAAATGTGAATAAGAGCAAGGTTATTAGGTACAGTAGGGTTGAGGGTCAAGTCAATTGGGAGGTGAGTTTGAATGGTGAAAAACTGGAGGAAGTGAAGTGTTTTAGATATCTGGGAGTGGATCTGTCAGCGGATGGAACCATGGAAGCGGAAGTGGATCATAGGGTGGGGGAGGGGGCGAAAATTTTGGGAGCCTTGAAAAATGTGTGGAAGTCGAGAACATTATCCCGGAAAGCAAAAATGGGTATGTTTGAAGGAATAGTAGTTCCAACAATGTTGTATGGTTGCGAGGCGTGGGCTATGGATAGAGTTGTGCGCAGGAGGATGGATGTGCTGGAAATGAGATGTTTGAGGACAATGTGTGGTGTGAGGTGGTTTGATGGAGTAAGTAACGTAAGGGTAAGAGAGATGTGTGGAAATAAAAAGAGCGTGGTTGAGAGAGCAGAAGAGGGTGTTTTAAAATGGTTTGGGCACATGGAGAGAATGAGTGAGGAAAGATTGACCAAGAGGATATATGTGTCGGAGGTGGAGGGAACGAGGAGAAGAGGGAGACCAAATTGGAGGTGGAAAGATGGAGTGAAAAAGATTTTGTGTGATCGGGGCCTGAACATGCAGGAGGGTGAAAGGAGGGCAAGGAATAGAGTGAATTGGAGCGATGTGGTATACAGGGGTTGACGTGCTGTCAGTGGATTGAATCAGGGCATGTGAAGCGTCCGGGGTAAACCATGGAAAGCTGTGTAGGTATGTATATTTGTGTGTGTGGACGTGTGTATGTACATGTGTATGGGGGGGTTGGGCCATTTCTTTCGTCTGTTTCCTTCCGCTACCTCGCAAACGCGGGAGACAGCGACAAAGTATAAAAAAAAAAAAAAAAAAAAGAAAAAAAAAATATATATATATGGTGTGGGACGCAAGTTGTTAGAAGCAGTGAAAAGTTTTTATCGAGGATGTAAGGCATGTGTACGTGTGGGAAGAGAGGAAAGTGATTGGTTCTCAGTGAATGTAGGTTTGCGGCAGGGGTGTGTGATGTCTCCATGGTTGTTTAATTTTTTTATGGATGGGGTTGTTAGGGAGGTGAATGCAATAGTTTTGGAAAGAGGGGCAAGTATGAAGTCTGTTGCGGATGAGAGAGCTTATGAAGTGAGTCAGTTGTTGTTCGCTAATGATACAGCGCTGGTGGCTGATTCATGTGAGAAACTGCAGACGCTGGTGACTGAGTTTGGTAAAGTGTGTGAAAGAAGAAAGTTAAGAGCAAATGTGAATAAGAGCAAAGTTATTAGGTACAGTAGGGTTGAGGGTCAATTCAATTGGGAGGTGAGTTTGAATGGAGAAAAACTGGAGGAAGTGAAGTGTTTTAGATATCTGGGAGTGGATCTGGCAGCGGATGGAACAATGGAAGCGGAAGTGGATCATAGGGTGGGGGAGGGGGCGAAAATCCTGGGAGCCTTGAAGAATGTGTGGAAGTCGAGAACATTATCTCGGAAAGCAAAAATGGGTATGTTTGAAGGAATAGTGGTTCCAACAATGTTGTATGGTTGCGTGGCGTCGACTATGGATAGAGTTGTGCGTAGGAGGATGGATGTGCTGGAAATGAGATGCTTGAGGACAATGTGTGGTGTGAGGTGGTTTGATCGAGTAAGTAACGTAAGGGTAAGAGAGATGTGTGGAAATAAAAAGAGCGTGGTTGAGAGAGCAGAAGAGGGTGTTTTGAAATGGTTTGGTAACATGGAGAGAATGAGTGAGGAAAGATTGACCAAGAGGATATATGTGTCGGAGGTGGAGGGAACGAGAAGAAGAGGGAGACCAAATTGTAGGTGGAAAGATGGAGTGAAAAAGATTTTGTGTGATCGGGGTCTGAACATGCAGGAGGGTGAAAGGAGGGCAAAGAATAGAGTGAATTGGAGCGATGTGGTATACCGGGGTTGACGAGCTGTCAGTGGATTGAATCAAGGCATGTGTATGGGGGTGGGTTGGGCCATTTCTTTCGTCTGTTTCCTTGCGCTACCTCGCAAACGCGGGAGACAGCGACAAGGCAAAAATATATATATATATATATATATATATATATATATATATATATATATATATATATATATATATATATATATATATATATATATATATACATATATATATATATATATATATATATATATATATATATATATATATATATATATATATATATATATATATATATATATATATATATATATATATATATATATATATTTATATATATATATATATTTTTTTTTTTTTTTTTATACTTTTCGCTGTCTCCCGCGTTTGCGAGGTAGCGCAAGGAAGCAGACGAAAGAAATGCCCCCCCCCCCCATACACATGTATATACATACGTCCCACACGCAAATATACATACCTACACAACTTTCCATGGTTTACCCCAGACGCTTCACATGCCTTGATTCAATCCACTGACAGCACGTCAACCCCGGTATACCACATCGCTCCAGTTCACTCTATTCCTTGCCCTCCTTTCACCCTCCTGCAAGTTCAGGCCCCGATCACACAAAATCTTTTTCACTCCATATTTCCACCTCCAATTTGGTCTCCCTCTTCTCCTCGTTCCCTCCACCTCCGACACATATATCCTCTTGGTCAATATTTCCTCACTCATTCTCTTCATGTGCACAAACCACTTCAAAACACCCTCTTCCGCTCTCTCAACCATGCTCTTTTTATTTCCACACATCTCTCTTACCCTTACGTTACTCACTCGATCAAACCACCTCACACCACACATTGTCCTCAAACATCTCATTTCCAGCACATCCATCCTCCTGCGCACAACTCTATCCATAGCCCACGCCTCGCAACCATACAACATTGTTGGAACCACTATTCCTTCAAATATACCCATTTTTGCTTTCCGAGATAATGTTCTCGACTTCCACACATTCTTCAAGGCCCCCAGAATTATCGCCCCCTCCCCCACCCTATGATCCTCTTCCGCTTCCATGGTTCTATCCGCTGCCAGATTCACTCCCAGATATCTAAAACACTTCACTTCCTCCAGTTTTTCTCCATTCAAACTCACCACCCAATTGACTTGACCCTCAACTCTACTGTACCTAATAACCTTGCTCTTATTCACATTTACTCTTAACTTTCTTCTTCCACACACTTTACCAAACTCAGTCACCAGCTTCTGCAGTTTCTCACATGAATCAGCCACCAGCGCTGTATCATCAGCGAACAACAACTGACTCACTTCCCAAGCTCTCTCATCCCCAACAGACTTCATACTTGCCCCTCTTTCCAAAACTCTTGCATTTACCTCCCTAACAACCCCATCCATAAACAAATTAAACAACCATGGAGACATCACACACCCCTGCCGCAGACCTACATTCACTGAGAACCAATCACTTTCCTCTCTTCCTACACGTACACATGCCTTACATCCTCGATAAAAACTTTTCACTGCTTTTAACAACTTTCCTCCCACACCATATATTCTTAATACCTTCCACAGAGCATCTCTATCAACTCTATCATATGCCTTCTCCAGATCCATAAATGCTACATACAAATCCATTTGCTTTTCTAAGTATTTCTCACATACATTTTTCAAAGCAAACACCTGATCCACACATCCTCTACCACTTCTGAAACCACACTGCTCTTCCCCAATCTGATGCTCTGTACATGCCTTCACCCTCTCAATCAATACCCTCCCATATAAATTACCAGGAATACTCAACAAACTTATACCTCTGTAATTTGCGCACTCACTCTTATCCCCTTTGCCTTTGTACAATGGCACTATGCACGCATTCCGCCAATCCTCAGGCACCTCACCATGAGTCATACATACATTAAATAACCTTACCAACCATTCAACAATACAGTCACCCCCTTTTTTTTTTATAAATTCCACTGCAATACCATCTAAACCTGCTGCCTTGCCGGCTTTCATCTTCCGCAAAGCTTTCACTACCTCTTCTCTGTTTACCAAATCATTTTCCCTAACCCTCTCACTTTGCACACCACCTCGACCAAAACACCCTATATCTGCCACTCTATCATCAAACACATTTAACAAACCTTCAAAATACTCACTCCATCTCCTTCTCACATCACCACTACTTGTTATCACCTCCCCATTTCCGCCCTTCACTGAAGTTCCCATTTGCTCCCTTGTCTTACGCACTTTATTTACCTCCTTCCAGAGCATCTTTTTATTCTCCCTAAAATTTAATGATACTCTCTCACCCCAACTCTCATTTGCCCTTTTTTTTACCTCTTGCACCTTTCTCTTGACCTCCTGTCTCTTTCTTTTATACATCTCCCACTCAATTGCATTTTTTCCCTGCAAAAATCGTCCAAATGCCTCTCTCTTCTCTTTCACTAATACTCTTATTTCTTCATCCCACCACTCAATACCCTTTCTAATCAACCCACCTCCCACTCTTCTCATGCCACAAGCATCTTTTGCGCAATGCATCACTGATTCCCTAAATACATCCCATTCCTCCCCCACTCCCCTTACTTCCATTGTTCTCACCTTTTTCTATTCTGTACTCAGTCTCTCCTGGTACTTCCTCACACAGGTCTCCTTCCCAAGCTCACTTAATCTCACCACCCTCTTCACCCCAACATTCACTCTTCTTTTCTGAAAACCCATACAAATCTTCACCTTAGCCTCCACAAGATAATGATCAGACATCCCTCCAGTTGCACCTCTCAGCACATTAACATCCAAAAGTCTCTCTTTCGCACGCCTGTCAATTAACACGTAATCCAATAACGCTCTCTGGCCATCTCTCCTACTTACATAAGTATACTTATGTATATCTCGCTTTTTAAACCAGGTATTTCCAATCATCAGTCCTTTTTCAGCAAATAAATCTACAAGCTCTTCACCATTTCCATTTACAACACTGAATACCCCATGTATACCAATTATTCCCTCAACTGCCACATTACTCACCTTTGCATTCAAATCACCCATCACTATAACCCGGTCTCGTGCATCAAAACCACTAACACACTCATTCAGCTGCTCCCAAAACACTTGCCTCTCATGATCTTTCTTCTCATGCCCGGGTGCATATGCACCAATAATCACCCACCTCTCTCCATCAACTCTCAGTTTTACCCATATTAATCGAGAATTTACTTTCTTACATTCTATCACATACTCCCACAACTCCTGTTTTAGTAGTATTGCTACTCCTTCCCTTGCTCTTGTCCTCTCACTAACCCCTGACTTTACTCCCCAGACATTCCCAAACCACTCTTCCCCTTTACCCTTGAGCTTCGTTTCATTCAGAGCCAAAACATCCAGGTTCCTTTCCTCAAACATACTACCTATCTCTCCTTTTTTCACATCTTGTTTACATCCACACACATTTAGGCACCCCACTCTGAGCCTTCGAGGAGGATGAGCACTCCCCGCGTGACTCTTTCTTCTGTTTCCCATTTTAGAAAGTTAATTCAAGGAGGGGAGGATTTCTGGCCCCCCGCTCCCGTCCCCTCTAGTCGCTTTCTACGACACGCGAAGAATACGTGGGAAGTATTCTTTCACCCCTATCCCCAGGGATAATATACATATATATATACATATACACATACACACACATACACATACATACGCACATATACACACACACACATACATATATATACAAATGAAAAATGCAAGAAACAATTTAGAAAACTGAAACTTCTAGCTTGAAATGAATGAAAAAATGAACGTCACATAATGGTTCAACCTCTGGCTATGGAAAAAGGAAATGTATAATTCATTTACACAAACGTCAATAGCAGTTCTCATCAATTTAACCACTGTATCAATAAGCTTCAATGTCTAAGCTACATTTTTCTCCAATTTCACTATTTTCTTGTCAAAACACCATGTATGAAAACTATCACTCCAGTAACACAACTATAAACATTTACTTCCCCTTTAAAAAAAGTTCTGGGGAAGTCTGTCTCGATACACTGCGGGAAACTCTACCACCTGGCGAGGTTTGTGTTGCAATGATTCCCGATTCAGAAACGTAGTAGCATCACTGGTGGGCCAAGCTAGTTCCGTTTGCGAACGTAGTAGCATCACTGGTGGGCCAAGGTAATTCCGTTTGCGAACGTAGTAGCATCACTCTGTCACTCCTTGTCATGCGGATGCGCCAATATGTCACTTCCTGACGAAGTAGTTGGAGGCGGTGCCCAGGAGACCGTCATGCCATCCTGAGCGGTTCAGATGACACAAGAGTTTCCTGCCACAGTCGGGCTGCTCCGCACGACTCAAAGTTCAAGTGCGTCGTGAGCGATGGACCATTTCACGTTCATTTTCAGCTTTGCTCTCCGGATGCATAAGTAAAGTATATATATATATATATATATATATATATATATATATATATATATATATATATATATATATATATTTCTTTGTCGCTGTCTCCCGCATTTGCTAGGTAGCGCAAGGAAACAGACGAAAGAAATGGCCCAACCCACCCCCATACACATGTATATACATACACGTCCACACACGCAAATATACATACCTATACATCTCAATGTACAGATATATATACACACACAGACACATACATATATATACCCATGCACACAATTCACACTGCCTGCCTTTATTCATTCCCATCGCCACATCGCCACACATGGAATACCATCCCCCTCCCGCCTCATGTGTGCGAGGTAGCACTAGGAAAAGACAACAAATGCCCCCTTCGTTCACACTCAGTCTCTAGCTGTCATGCAATAATGCCCGAAACCATAGCTCCCTTTCCACATCCAGGCCCCACCCAACTTTCCATGGTTTACCCTGTACATTTATATTATTACTATTATTACTGTTATTATATTATTTTGTTTTGGCGCTGCCTTCCACGTTAGCGAGGTATACATACACGTCCACACGCAAATATACATACCTATACATCACAACGTACATAATTCATACTAGCTGCCTTTATTCAATCCCATCGCCACCCCGCCACACCCGAAATAAAAAACCCTCCCCCTCATGTGTGCGAGGTAGCGCTAGGAAAGACAACAAAGGCCACGTTCGTTCACACTCAGTCTCCATCTGTCATGTGATAATGCACCGAAACCATAGCTCCCTTTCCACATCCAGGCCCCACAAAACTTTCCATGGTTTACCCCAGACCCTTCATATGCCCTGGTTCAATCCTTTGACAGCACGTCGACCCCGGAATACCACATCGTCCCACTTCACTCTATTCCTTACACACCTGTCATCCTCTTGCATGTTCAAGCCCAGATAACTCAAAATCTTTTTCACTCTATCTTTCCACCTCAAGTTTGGTCTCTCACTTCTCGTTCCCTCCACCTGTGACCCATATATCCTCTTTTTCAATCTTTCATCCCTCATTCTCTCCATGTCACCAAACTATTTCAAAACATCCTCTTCTGCTGTCTGAACCACACTCTTTTTATTACCACACATCGCTTTACTTACTCGATCAAACCATCTCGCAACATATATTTTCCTCAAACATCTCATTTCCAGCACATCCACCCTCCCCCGCACAACTCTATCTGTAGCCCACGCCACCCAACCATGAAACATTATTGGAACTATTATTCCTTTAAACATACACATTTTTGATTTCCAAGATAACATTCTCGACTTCCACAAATTCTTCAAATCTCCCAGAAATATCCCACCCTCTCCCACCCTATTATTCACTTCCACTTCCATGTTTCCATCCGCAGCTAAATCCACTCCCAGATATCTAAAACACTTCACTTCCTCTATTTTATCTCCTTTTAAACTTACCTCCCAATTTACTTGTACCACAACCGTACTGCACC
>NC_092238.1:52129211-52138303 GCF_036320965.1 Panulirus ornatus | reverse complement strand
TGTGCAAGAGGAAGGCATATAACCACTAGGCTATGAGACTGTATAATAGGAAACAACTATTCGAAATACTAAGTACTCGAATACCCTTCGTCTCGCAATGGTGAGCAACGGGGTCTATACTGGTTGTTTCCGAACAGACTCACATAGCCAGCTGATAGCGTTTTACCGAACCTAACTGTGCAACGCGGAGGTATATGAATAGGAATAAAGTGCATATGAAAGCGCACCTTCATAGAACATACAAACCTCCAACAGCCAAGATCAAACCCGGGACCCCTGTGCAAGAGGAAGGCATGCCATCCGCTAGGCTATGGGACTGTATAATAGGAAACAACTATTCGAAATACTAAGTACTCAAATACCCTTCGTCTCACAATGGTGAGCAACGGGGTCTATACTGGTTGTTTCCGAACAGACGCACATAGCCAGCTGATAGCGTTTTACCGAACCTAAAAGTACAAAACGTAAGTATAGGAATATGAATAAAGTGCATATGAACGCGCAACTTCATAGAACATACAAACCTCCAACAACCAGGATCGAACCTGGGACACCTGTGCAAGCGGAAGGCATGCGAACCGCGAGGCTATGGGACTGTATAATAGGAAGCAACTATTCGAAATATTAAGTACTCGAATACCCTTCGTCTCACAATGGTGAGCAACGGGGTCTATACTGGTTGTTTCCGAACAGACGCACATAGCCAGCTGATAGCGTTTTACCGAACCAAACTAGACAACGCGGAGGTATATGAAAACGAATAAAGTGCATATGAACGCGCACCTTCATAGAACATACAAACCTCCAACAGCCAGGATCGAACTCTGGACCCCTGTGCAAGAGGAAGGCATGCTAACCGCTAGGCTACGGGACTGTATGATAGAAAACACCTATTCGAGATACTAAGTACTCGAATACCCTTCGTCTTAAAATGGTAAGCAACGGGGTCTATACTGGTAGTTTCCGAACAGACGCACATAGCCAGCTGATAGCGTTTTACCGAACCTAACTGTACAACGCGGAGGTACATGAATACGAATAAAGTGCATATGAACGCGCACCTTCATAGAACATACAAACAACCAACAGCCAGGATCGAACCCAGAACACCTGTGCAAGTGGAAGGCATGCTAACCGCTAGGCTACGGGACTGTATAATGGGAAACAACTATTCGAAATACTACGTACTCGAATACCCTTCGTCTCACAATGGTGAGCAACGGGGTCTATACTGGTTGTTTCCGAACAGACGCACATAGCCAGCTGATAGCGTTTTACCGAACCAAACTAGACAACGCGGAGGTATATGAATACGAATAAAGTGCATATGTACGCGCACCTTCATAGAACATACAAACCTCCAACAGCCAGGATCGAACCCGGGACCCCTGTGCAAGAGGAAGGCATGCTAACCGCTAGGCTATGGGACTGTATAATAGGAAACAACTATTCGCAATACTAAGTACTCGAATACCCTTCGTCTCACAATGGTGAGCAACGGGGTCTACACTGGTTGATTCCGAACAGACGCACATAGCCAGCTGATAGCGTTTTACCGAACCTAACAGTACAACGCGGAGATATATGAATACGAATAATGTGCACATGAACGCGCACCTTCATAGAACATACAAACCTCCAACAGCCAGAATCGAACCCATAACCCCTGTGCAAGAGGAAGGCATGCTAATCGCTAGGCTATGGGACTGTATAATAGGAAACAACTATTCGAAATACTAAGTACTCGAATACCCTTCGTCTCACAGTGGTAGCAACGGGGTCTATACTGGTTGTATCCGAATAGACGCACATAGCCAGCTGATAGCGTTTTACCGAACCTAACTGTACAACGCGGAGGTATATGAATACGCATAAAGTGCATATGAACGCGCCCCTTCATAGAACATACAAACCTCCAACAGCCAGGATCGAACTCTGGACCCCTGTGCAAGAGGAAGGCATGCTAACCGCTAGGCTATGGGACTGTATAATAGGAAACACCTATTCGAGATACTAAGTACTCGAATACCCTTCGTCTTAAAATGGAAAGCAACGGGGTCTATACTGGTAGTTTCCGAACAGACGCACATAGCCAGCTGATAGCGATTTACCGAACCTAACTGTACAACGCGGAGGTATATGAATACGCATAAAGTGCATATGAACGCGCACCTTCATAGAACATACAAACCTCCAACAGCCAGGATCGAACTCTGGACCCCTGTGCAAGAGGAAGGCATGCTAACCGCTAGGCTATGGGACTGTATAATAGAAACAACTATTCGAAATACTAAGTACTCGAATACCCTTCGTCTCACAATGGTGAGCAACGGGGTCTATACTGGTTGTTTCCGAACAGACGCACATAGCCAGCTGATAGCGTTTTACCGAACCTAACTGTACAACGCGGAGGTACATGAATACGAATAAAGTGCATATGAACGCGCACCTTCATAGAACATACAAACCTCCAACAGCCAGGATCGAACCCGGAACCCCTGTGCAAGACGAAGGCATGCTAACCGCTAGGCTACGGGACTGTATAATGGGAAACAACTATTCGAAATACTAAGTACTCGAATACCCTTCGTCTCACAATGGTGAGCAACGGGGTCTATACTGGTTGTTTCCGAAGAGACGCACATAGCCAGCTGATAGCGTTTTACCGAACCTAACTGTACAACGCGGAGGTATATGAATACGAATAAAGTGCATATGAACGCGCACCTTCATAGAACATACAAACCTCCAACAGCCAGGATCGAACCCGGGACCCCTGTGCAAGAGGAAGGCATGCTAACCGCTAGGCTATGGGACTGTATAATAGGAAACAACTATTCGAAATACTAAGTACTCGAATACCCTTCGTCTCACAATGGTGAGCAACGGGGTCTATACTGGTTGTTTCCGAACAGACGCACATAGCCAGCTGATAGCGTTTTACCGAACCTAACTGTACAACGCGGAGGTATATGAATACGAATAAAGTGCATATGAACGCGCACCTTCATAGAACATACAAACCTCCAACAGCCAGGATCGAACCCGGGACCCCTGTGCAAGAGGAAGGCATGCTAACCGCTAGGCTATGGGACTGTATAATAGGAAACAACTATTCGAAATACTAAGTACTCGAATACCCTTCGTCTCACAATGGTGAGCAACGGGGTCTATACTGGTTGTTTCCGAACAGACGCACATAGCCAGCTGATAGCGTTTTACCGAACCTAACTGTACAACGCGGAGGTATATGAATACGAATAAAGTGCATATGAACGCGCACCTTCATAGAACATACAAACCTCCAACAGCCAGGATCGAACCCGGGACCCCTGTGCAAGAGGAAGGCATGCTAACCGCTAGGCTATGGGACTGTATAATAGGAAACAACTATTCGAAATACTAAGTACTCGAATACCCTTCGTCTCACAATGGTGAGCAACGGGGTCTATACTGGTTGTTTCCGAACAGACGCACATAGCCAGCTGATAGCGTTTTACCGAACCTAACTGTACAACGCGGAGGTATATGAATACGAATAAAGTGCATATGAACGCGCACCTTCATAGAACATACAAACCTCCAACAGCCAGGATCGAACCCGGGACCCCTGTGCAAGAGGAAGGCATGCTAACCGCTAGGCTATGGGACTGTATAATAGGAAACAACTATTCGAAATACTAAGTACTCGAATACCCTTCGTCTCACAATGGTGAGCAACGGGGTCTATACTGGTTGTTTCCGAACAGACGCACATAGCCAGCTGATAGCGTTTTACCGAACCTAACTGTACAACGCGGAGGTATATGAATACGAATAAAGTGCATATGAACGCGCACCTTCATAGAACATACAAACCTCCAACAGCCAGGATCGAACCCGGGACCCCTGTGCAAGAGGAAGGCATGCTAACCGCTAGGCTATGGGACTGTATAATAGGAAACAACTATTCGAAATACTAAGTACTCGAATACCCTTCGTCTCACAATGGTGAGCAACGGGGTCTATACTGGTTGATTCCGAACAGACGCACATAGCCAGCTGATAGCGTTTTACCGAACCTAACTGTACAACGCGGAGATATATGAATACGAATAAAGTGCATATGAACGCGCACCTTCATAGAACATACAAACCTCCAACAGCCAGGATCGAACCCGGAACCCCTGTGCAAGAGGAAGGCATGCTAACCGCTAGGCTATGGGACTGTATAATAGGAAACAACTATTCGAAATACTAAGTACTCGAATACCCTTCGTCTCACAAGTGGTAGCAACGGGGTCTATACTGGTTGTTTCCGAACAGACGCACATAGCCAGCTGATAGCGTTTTACCGAACCTAACTGTACAACGCGGAGATATATGAATACGAATAAAGTGCATATGAACGCGCACCTTCATAGAACATACAAACCTCCAACAGCCAGGATCGAACCCGGGACCCCTGTGCAAGAGGAAGGCATGCTAACCGCTAGGCTATGGGACTGTATAATAGGAAACAACTATTCGAAATACTAAGTACTCGAATACCCTTCGTCTCACAATGGTGAGCAACGGGGTCTATACTGGTTGTTTCCGAACAGACGCACATAGCCAGCTGATAGCGTTTTACCGAACCTAACTGTACAACGCGGAGGTATATGAATACGAATAAAGTGCATATGAACGCGCACCTTCATAGAACATACAAACCTCCAACAGCCAGGATCGAACCCGGGACCCCTGTGCAAGAGGAAGGCATGCTAACCGCTAGGCTATGGGACTGTATAATAGGAAACAACTATTCGAAATACTAAGTACTCGAATACCCTTCGTCTCACAATGGTGAGCAACGGGGTCTATACTGGTTGTTTCCGAACAGACGCACATAGCCAGCTGATAGCGTTTTACCGAACCTAACTGTACAACGCGGAGGTATATGAATACGAATAAAGTGCATATGAACGCGCACCTTCATAGAACATACAAACCTCCAACAGCCAGGATCGAACCCGGGACCCCTGTGCAAGAGGAAGGCATGCTAACCGCTAGGCTATGGGACTGTATAATAGGAAACAACTATTCGAAATACTAAGTACTCGAATACCCTTCGTCTCACAATGGTGAGCAACGGGGTCTATACTGGTTGTTTCCGAACAGACGCACATAGCCAGCTGATAGCGTTTTACCGAACCTAACTGTACAACGCGGAGGTATATGAATACGAATAAAGTGCATATGAACGCGCACCTTCATAGAACATACAAACCTCCAACAGCCAGGATCGAACCCGGGACCCCTGTGCAAGAGGAAGGCATGCTAACCGCTAGGCTATGGGACTGTATAATAGAAACAACTATTCGAAATACTAAGTACTCGAATACCCTTCGTCTCACAATGGTGAGCAACGGGGTCTATACTGGTTGTTTCCGAACAGACGCACATAGCCAGCTGATAGCGTTTTACCGAACCTAACTGTACAACGCGGAGGTATATGAATACGAATAAAGTGCATATGAACGCGCACCTTCATAGAACATACAAACCTCCAACAGCCAGGATCGAACCCGGGACCTCCTGTGCAAGAGGAAGGCATGCTAACCGCTAGGCTATGGGACTGTATAATAGGAAACAACTATTCGAAATACTAAGTACTCGAATACCCTTCGTCTCACAATGGTGAGCAACGGGGTCTATACTGGTTGTTTCCGAACAGACGCACATAGCCAGCTGATAGCGTTTTACCGAACCTAACTGTACAACGCGGAGGTATATGAATACGAATAAAGTGCATATGAACGCGCACCTTCATAGAACATACAAACCTCCAACAGCCAGGATCGAACCCGGGACCCCTGTGCAAGAGGAAGGCATGCTAACCGCTAGGCTATGGGACTGTATAATAGGAAACAACTATTCGAAATACTAAGTACTCGAATACCCTTCGTCTCACAATGGTGAGCAACGGGGTCTATACTGGTTGTTTCCGAACAGACGCACATAGCCAGCTGATAGCGTTTTACCGAACCTAACTGTACAACGCGGAGGTACATGAATACGAATAAAGTGCATATGAACGCGCACCTTCATAGAACATACAAACCTCCAACAGCCAGGATCGAACCCGGGACCCCTGTGCAAGAGGAAGGCATGCTAACCGCTAGGCTATGGGACTGTATAATAGGAAACAACTATTCGAAATACTAAGTACTCGAATACCCTTCGTCTCACAATGGTGAGCAACGGGGTCTATACTGGTTGTTTCCGAACAGACGCACATAGCCAGCTGATAGCGTTTTACCGAACCTAACTGTACAACGCGGAGGTATATGAATACGAATAAAGTGCATATGAACGCGCACCTTCATAGAACATACAAACCTCCAACAGCCAGGATCGAACCCGGGACCCCTGTGCAAGAGGAAGGCATGCTAACCGCTAGGCTATGGGACTGTATAATAGGAAACAACTATTCGAAATACTAAGTACTCGAATACCCTTCGTCTCACAATGGTGAGCAACGGGGTCTATACTGGTTGTTTCCGAACAGACGCACATAGCCAGCTGATAGCGTTTTACCGAACCTAACTGTACAACGCGGAGGTATATGAATACGAATAAAGTGCATATGAACGCGCACCTTCATAGAACATACAAACCTCCAACAGCCAGGATCGAACCCGGGACCCCTGTGCAAGAGGAAGTCATGCTAACCGCTAGGCTATGGGATTGTATAATAGGAAACAACTATTCGAAATACTAAGTACTCGAATACTCTTCGTCTCACAATGGTGAGCAACGGGGTCTATACTGGTTGTTTCCGAAGAGACGCACATAGCCAGCTGATAGCGTTTTACCGAACCTAACTGTACAACGCGGAGGTATATGAATACGAATAAAGTGCATATGAACGCGCACCTTCATAGAACATAAAACCTCAAACAGCCAGGATCGAACCCGGGACCTCTGTGCATGAGGAAGGCATGCTAACCGCTAAGCTATGGGACTGTATAATAGCAAACAACTATTCGAAATACTAAGTACTCGAATACCCTTCGTCTCACAATGGCAAGCAATGGGATCTATACTGGTTGTTTCCGAACAGACGCACATAGCCAGCTGATAGCGTTTTACCGAACCTAACTGTACAACGCGGAGGTATATGAATACGAATAAAGTGCATATGAACGAGCACCTTCATAGAACATACAAACCTCCAACAGCCAGGATCGAACCGGGACCCCTGTGCAAGAGGAAGGCATGCTAACCGCTAGGCTATGGGACTGTATAATAGGAAACAACTATTCGCAATACTAAGTACTCGAATACCCTTCGTCTCACAATGGTGAGCAACGGGGTCTACACTGGTTGATTCCGAACAGACGCACATAGCCAGCTGATAGCGTTTTACCGAACCTAACAGTACAACGCGGAGATATATGAATACGAATAATGTGCATATGAACGCGCACCTTCATAGAACATACAAACCTCCAACAGCCAGAATCGAACCCATAACCCCTGTGCAAGAGGAAGGCATGCTAATCGCTAGGCTATGGGACTGTATAATAGGAAACAACTATTCGAAATACTAAGTACTCGAATACCCTTCGTCTCACAGTGGTAGCAACGGGGTCTATACTGGTTGTATCCGAACAGACGCACATAGCCAGCTGATAGCGTTTTACCGAACCTAACTGTAGAACGCGGAGATACATGAATACGAATTCAGTGCATATGAACGCCCACCTTCATAGAACATACAAACCTCCAACAGCCAGGATCGAACCGGGACCCCTGTGCAAGAGGAAGGCATGCTAACCGCTAGGCTATGGGACTGTATAATAGGAAACAACTATTCGAAATACTAAGTACTCGAATACCCTTCGTCTCACAATGGTGAGCAACGGGGTCTATACTGGTTGTTTCCGAACAGACGCACATAGCCAGCTGATAGCGTTTTACCGAACCTAACTGTACAACGCGGAGGTATATGAATACGAATAAAGTGCATATGAACGCGCACCTTCATAGAACATACAAACCTCCAACAGCCAGGATCGAACCCGGGACCCCTGTGCAAGAGGAAGGCATGCTAACCGCTAGGCTATGGGACTGTATAATAGGAAACAACTATTCGAAATACTACGTACTCGAATACCCTTCGTCTCACAATGGTGAGCAACGGGGTCTATACTGGTTGTTTCCGAACAGACGCACATAGCCAGCTGATAGCGTTTTACCGAACCTAACTGTACAACGCGGAGGTATATGAATACGAATAAAGTGCATATGAACGCGCACCTTCATAGAACATACAAGCCTCCAACAGCCAGGATCGAACCCGGGACACCTGTGCAAGAGGAAGGCATGCTAACCGCTAGGCTATGGGACTGTATAATACGAAACAACTATTCGAAATACTAAGTACTCGAATACCCTTCGTCTCACAATGGTGAGCAACGGGGTCTATACTGGTTGTTTCCGAACAGACGCACATAGCCAGCTGATAGCGTTTTACCGAACCTAACTGTACAACGCGGAGGTATATGAATACGAATAAAGTGCATATGAAAGCGCACCTTCATAGAACATACAAACCTCCAACAGCCAGGATCGAACCCGGGACCCCTGTGCAAGAGGAAGGCATGCTAACCGCTAGGCTATGGGACTGTATAATAGGAAACAACTATTCGAAATACTAAGTACTCGAATACCCTTCGTCTCACAATGGTGAGCAACGGGGTCTATACTGGTTGTTTCCGAACAGACGCACATAGCCAGCTGATAGCGTTTTACCGAACCTAACTGTACAACGCGGAGGTATATGAATACGAATAAAGTGCATATGAACGCGCACCTTCATAGAACATACAAACCTCCAACAGCCAGGATCGAACCCGGGACCCCTGTGCAAGAGGAAGGCATGCTAACCGCTAGGCTATGGGACTGTATAATAGGAAACAACTATTCGAAATACTAAGTACTCGAATACCCTTCGTCTCACAATGGTGAGCAACGGGGTCTATACTGGTTGTTTCCGAACAGACGCACATAGCCAGCTGATAGCGTTTTACCGAACCTAACTGTACAACGCGGAGGTATATGAATAC
>NC_092238.1:52112961-52129111 GCF_036320965.1 Panulirus ornatus | reverse complement strand
AAATGAAACACGATAAGTTTCCAAATGCACTTTCGTGTGATAATCACATCATCAGGGGAGCCACAAGAGAGAAATATAACATTCAGTTGATATACATCGAAGAGACGAAGCTAGGACGCCATTTGGTAAACATGTGATAGTCCAAAATATATAACGAGCGTTCATAAACTTATCATTTCACAAATTTTATCAGCAATAAAGTTATCTAATTTGTATAGACCATCACTAATATTAAGATTATAATTCTTTGTATATTTAATAACAGAAGATTCAATGATATTTATCTTGGCAATAGAGTTAGAGTTGGTAACTGAGATGGCGTTACTCCAGTCAATATAATGATCATAGTTTTAAACGTGATTAAACAAGGCATTTAATTCTTGTCCCGTTCTTATACTATATTTATGTTGCTTAAGTCTAACAGAAAGATCCTTACCAGTCTGACCAACATAAAATTTATCACAATTTCCACAGGCACTTTATAGATGCATCAAACAGAATTTTCTGGTGAGTTCCTTATTAAGATATTTCTTATAGTTATATTGTTGGTAAAGGCAACATTTACATTAAAGGATTTAAGCAACATGGGAAGCAAATTGAAAATTATTATTAAAAGGGAGAACTAATGATTCTTGGGGTCAATGGGAGGTTTAGGCTCATCTATATAAAATGATTTCTTTGCTATCTTAAGGGATTTATCAATGAAAGATCTAGGGAATTTAACTTAGATCCAATAGAATATATCTTCTCAAGCTCATCATCAATAAACTGCAAATACGTAATGCCCTAAGGAACATAGATTGAAATGATGATAATTTAACTCTGTCATGTTGAGATGAGTAATAATGGATATATGAGCATACATTGGTGGGTTTTCTGTATATGCTAAATTTAAACTTGTTTCCTTGTCTATGGATCATGCTATCTAAAAATGGTAACATACCATTATTTTCATTTTCTACAGTAAATTTGATGGAAGGTACTAAATTGATAAGTAAGGGGAGAAATATCTGTAAATTTTCATTTGTTGGCCAAACACAAAGAACATCATCTACATACCTAAACCAAATTGCATTAGAAGGTAAGATATCCTTTAGTAATTTTGTTTCAAAAAATTCTTTATAAAGATTACTTAGTACAGGTGAAAGAGGGCTACCCATTGCCATACCAAATTTTTGAGCATAATAATCTCCATTAAATTGAAATACACAGTCTTTTATACACAATTTTATCAGTTCAATGGAATTAGACTTTGAAACAGGTAAATGAAAATCATCCAAGACATCAAATAAATATTCTAAAAGGTCCTCAACTGGAACTTTAGTGAAAAGTGTGGACACATCAAAGCTAACTAGTTTGAAATCAAAATAAGCATAGATATATTTTAGCTTGTTGACTAAATCTACATTGTTCATGATATTAGAATTTGATACCTTACCCAAAAAAGGGCTTAATAAAGAAACTAACCATTTTGACAATTTATATATGATGGAGTCTACTGAACTCACTATAGGTCTTGCTGGAAAATTCTGTTCATGTGTTCTGATAAGTCCATATATATATGGCAATGAAGGGGACAAAGATGACAAACTTTTGATAAGAGAAATGTTATCTTTCAAAACAACTTCATTTCTTTATTGAAATGAGATTTGACTGCTTGTAAGGGATTTTTACTAAGTTTAGAATATAATCATTGTTATTATTATTATTATTATTATTATTATTATTATTATTATTATTATTATTATTATTATTATTGTTGTTATTATTATTATAATTATTATTATCATTATCATTATCATTATCATTATCATTATTATTATTATCATCTTTATTATCATCATTAATATCATGAATATTATTATTATTATTATTTGATTGTTATTCATGTATTGTATTTTGCTTTGTCGCTGTCTCCCGCGTTTGCGAAGTAGCGCAAGGAAACAGACAAAAGAAATGGCCCAACCCACCCCATACACATGTATATACATACACGTCCACACACGCAAATATACATACCTATACATCTCACACTACACATATATATATACACACACACACACATATACATATATACACATGTACATAATTCATACTGTCTGCCTATATTCATTTCCATATTATTATCATTATAATTATTATTATTATTATCATTATTATTATTATTATTATTATTATTATTATTATCATTATTATTTTTATTATTATTGTTATTATTATTATTATTATCATAATTATCATTATTATTATTATCATTATCATTATTATTATTATTATTATTATTATTATTAGTAGTAGTAGTAGTAGTAGTAGTAGTAGTAGTAGTAGTAGTAGTAGTAGTAGTTTTATTATTATTATTATTATTATTATTATTATTATTATTATTATTATTATTATTATTATTATTATTATTATTATATTATTATTGTTATTATTATTATTATCATTGTTATTATATTTATTATTAGTATTATCATTGTTATTATTATTATTATTATTATTATTATTATTATTATTATTATTATTATTATTATTATTATTATTATTATCATTATTATTATTATTATTATTATTATTATTATTATTATTATTATCATTACTTTTATCATTATTTTATCGTTATTATCATTATTATTATCATTATCATTATTATCATTATTATTATTATTATTATTATTTTTATTATTATTATTATTATTATTATTATTATTATTATTATTATCAATATCATTATAATTCTTATCATTATTATCATTACTATTATCATTTATTTTTTTTTTATCTTTTTATTTTGCTTTGTCGCTGTCTCCCGCGTTTGCGAGGTAGCTCAAGGAAACAGACGAAAGAAATGGCCCAACCCACCCCCATACACATGTATATACATACACGTCCACACACGCAAATATACATACCTATACATCTCAATGTACACATATATATACACACACAGACACATACATATATACCCATGCACACATTTCACACTGTCTGCCTTTATTCATTCCCATCGCCACCTCACCACACATGGAATACCATCCCCCTCCCCCCTCATGTGTGCGGGGTAGCGCTAGGAAAAGACAACAAAGGCCTCATTCGTTCACACTCAGTCTCTAGCTGTCATGCAATAATGCCCGAAACCACAGCTCCCTTTCCACATCCAGGCCCCACACAACTTTCCATGGTTTACCCCAGACGCTTCACATGCCCTGATTCAATCCACTGACAGCACGTCAACCCCGGTATACCACATCGATCCAATTCACTCTATTCCTTGCTCTCCTTTCACCCTCCTGCATGTTCAGGCCCCGATCACTCAAAATCTTTTTCACTCCATCTTTCCACCTCCAATTTGGTCTCCCACTTCTCCTCGTTCCCTCCACCTCCGACACATATATCCTCTTGGTCAATCTCCTCACTCATTCACTCCATGTGCCCAAACCATTTCAAAACACCCTCTCCTGCTCTCTCAACCACGCTCTTTTTAATTTCCACACATCTCTCTTACCCTTGCATTACTATTATTATTATTATTATTATTATTATTATTATTATTATTATTATTATTATTATTATTATTATTATTATTATTATTATTATTATTTTCTTTATTATTATTATTATTATTATTATTATTATTATTATTATTATTATTATTATTATTATTATTATTATTATTATTATTATTGTTGTTGTTGTTGTTATTATTATCAATATCATCATTACCATTATCATTATCATTATCCTTTATTACCATTATTCTATTATCATTATTATTATTATTATTATTATTATTATTATTATTATTATTATTATTATTATTATTATTATTATTATTATTATTGTTTTTATTATTATTATTATCATTATCATTATTTCTCTTATTATCATTATTGTTATTTTCATTATCATTATTATTATTATTATCATTATTATTATCATTATTATTATTATTATTATTATTAGTATTATTATAATTATTATTATTAGTATTATTACAATTATTATTATTATCATTATTATTATTATTATTATTATTATTATTATTATTATTATTATTATTATTATTATTATTATTATTATTATTATTATTATTATCATTATTAGTATTATTATCATTATTAGTATTATTATAATTATTATTATTATTATTATTATTATTATTATTATTATTATTATTATTATTATTATTATTATTATTATTATTATTATTATTATTATTATTATTATTATCATTATTATCATTATTATTATTATCATTATTATTGTTATTATCATTATTATTATTATTATTATTATTATTATTATTATTATTATCATTATTACTATTATTATTATTATCATTATCATTATTATTATTATTATTAATATCGTTATTATTACTACTATTATCATTGTCATTGCTATCATTATTCTTATCATTAGTAATTTTGCTATAATCAATACCAATATCATTACTACTACCATTATTGAAGGTTGTTGAAAAAATCAGGACATCTTTTTATTGATCTTGAAAATCCTGGAGACTGCACTACACGCAGTAATAGGGAAATGATGGCTTCCTTCGGAGCAAGATGGCTCTGGATGGGAATGTCCCAATCACTTCCAATGTAGATGATAGTGCCTAGCCAGAAGTATGTCATCACTTATATTTCAACCATGTGTAGAGAGATCCTGTTAACGCTTACATATACTCATCAAAGTTTCCGGAGCAGCAGATGATGTATGGCCCTCCCATAAGGATATATTGTGGTGAGGCGATTGTGATAGCCACATGATCAATCTACACTTATTTAGTTAATATCTATTGCTGAATCGCAAATCACTGATAACCATTATATGTGATAACTTCTAAACTTCATATAACTGAGCATATCGATGCTGTAAATGGAACAGTTTAACAAAAGTGTACGACAATATGATATAGGTGCACGGCATTATGATATAAAGATAACTACCGTCGAGGTGAAAAAAAAAAAAAAAAACGTGAACCCGAAAGTGTGAGATTCAAAGAATCTGTGATACTTAAGCAACAAAATGAAATCTCATTTGAAGATAGACGATACGATATGATGTTGTACTGGTTTGTCTTCCAAACAAAATAAGAAAATGAAAAATTACTACATGTTGGAAAAGAGATTACAGAGCTGCTGCCCATTTCAGGATATAATGAGATCAGGTCGTTTTTTAAAAATGAGAAAATCATATCCTCCTGTCACTAAACATTTCCAAAGCCTAGGTTTGACTGACGGTAGCCTGATGAAGCAAATGCATTAGACTCCACGATACTCGATCCACTGTACAGAGGTTCTCGGAACTAATGGGTTTTGGTCTGCAACACACTCAGCCTCAGATCACTGCAAATAGATTGGGATTATGATATTGATCTCGGCACTAATTGTCAACATCCTTACGATACAATTGTCGTGTGCATGCATATTCCTGGTTACATCCATACGATGTCGCGCAGTAATATATAAGGCTATATATATATATAAATATATATATATATATATATATATATATATATATATATATATATATATATATATATATATATATATATATATATATATATATATATACTTCCTCCAGTTTTTCTCCATTCAAACTTACCTCCCAATTGACTTGACCGTCAACCCTACTGTTCCTAATAACCTTGATCTTATTCACATTTACTCTTAACTTTCTTCTTTCACACACTTTACCAAACTCAGTCACCAACTTCTGCAGTTTCTCACATGAATCAGCCACCAGCGCTGTATCATCAGCGAACAACAACTGACTCACTTCCCAAGCTCTCTCATCCCCAACAGACTTCATACTTGCCCCTCTTTCCAAAACTCTTGCATTTACCTTCCTAACAACCCCATACATAAACAAATTAAACAACCATGAAGACATTACACACCCCTGCCGCAAACCTACATTCACTGAGAACAAATCACTTTCCTCTCTTCCTACACGTACACATGCCTTACATCCTCGATAAAAACTTTTCACTGCTTCTAACAACTCGCCTCCCACTCCATATATTCTTAATACCTTCCACAGAGATTCTCTATCAACTCTATCATATGCCTTCTCCAGATCCATAAATGCTATATACAAATCCATTTGCTTTTCTAAGTATTTCTCACATACATTCTTCAAAGCAAACACCTGATCCACAAATCCTCTACCACTTCTGAAACCACACTGCTCTTCCCCAATCTGATGCTCTGTACATGCCTTCACCCTCTCAATCAATACCCTCCCATATAATTTACCAGGAATACTTAACAAACTTATACCTCTGTAATTTGAGCACTTACTCTTATCCCCTTTGCCTTTGTACAATGGCACTACGCACGCATTCCGTCAATCCTCAGGCACCTCACCATGAGTCATACATACATTAAATAACCTTACCAACCAGTCAATAATACAGTCACCCCCTTTCTTAATAAATTCCACTGCAATACCATCCAAACCTGTTACCTTGCCGACTTTCATCTTCCGCAAAGCTATTACTACCTCTTCTCTGTTTACCAAATCATTTTCCCTAACCCTCTCACTTTGCACACCACCTCGACCAAAACACCCTATATCTGCCACTCTATCATCAAACACACTCAAAAAACCTTCAAAATACTCACTCCTTCTCCTTCTCACATCACCACTACTTGTTATCACCTCCCCATTTGCGCCCTTCACTGAAGTAAAGTGTTTTAGATATCTGGGAGTGGATCTGGCAGCGGATGGAACCATGGACGCGGAAGTGGATCATAGGGTGGGGGAGGGGGAGAAAATCCTGGGTGCCTTGAAGAATGTGTGGAAGTCGAGAACATTATCTCGGAAAGCAAAAATGGGTATGTTTGAAGGAATAGTGGTTCCAACAATGTTGTATGGTTGCGAGGCGTGGGCTATGGATAGAGTTGTGCGCAGGAGGATGGATGTGCTGGAAATGAGATGTTTGAGGACAATATGTGATGTGAGGTGGTTTGATCGAGTAAGTAACGTTAGGGTAAGAGAGATGTGTGGAAATAGAAAGAGCGTGGTTGAGAGAGCAGAAGAGGGTGTTTTGAATGGTTTGGGCACATGGAGAGAATGAGTGAGGAAAGATTGACCAAGAGGATATATGTGTCGGAGGTGGAGGGAACGAGAAGAAGTGAGAGACCAAATCGGAGGTGGAAAGTTGGAGTGAAAAAGATTTTGTGTGATCGGGGCCTGAACATGCAGGAGGGTGAAAGGGGGGCAAGGAATAGAGTGAATTAGATCGATGTGGTATACCGGGGTTGACGTGCTGTCAGTGGATTCAATCAGGGCATGTGAAGCGTCTGGGGAAAACCATGGAAAGTTGTGTAGGTATGTATATTTGCGTGTGTGGACGTATGTATATACATGTGTATCTAGGTGGGTTGGGCCATTTCTTTCGTTTGTTTCCTTGCGCTACCTCGCAAACGCCGGAGACAGCGACAAAGCAAAAAAAAAAAAAAAAGATATATATATATATATATATATATATATATATATATATATATATATATATATATATATATATACATATATATCTTATTTTTTTGTATGTTCTATGAAGGTGCGCGTTCATATACACTTGATTCGTATATATATATATATATATATATATATATATATATATATATATATATATATATATATATATATATATATATATATATATATATATATATATATATATATATATGTATATATATATGTATGTATATATATATATATATATATATATATATATATATATATATATATATATATATATATATACATATATATATATATATATATATATATATATATATATATATATACGAATAAAGTGTATATGAACGCGCACCTTCATAGAACATACAAAGCTCCAACAGCCAGGATCGAACCTGGGACCCCTTGTGCAAGAGACAGGCATGCTAACCGCTAGGCTAGGGGACTGTATAATAGGAAACAACTATTCGAAATACTAAGTACTCGAATACCCTTCGTCTCACAATGGTGAGCAGCGGGGTCTATCGGTTGTTTCCGAACCGAACACATAGCCAGGTGATACCGTTTTACCGAACCTGACTGTACAACGCGGAGTTATATGAATACGAATAAAGTGTATATGAACGCGCACCTTCATAGAACATATAAAGCTCCAACAGCCAGGATCGAACCTGAGACCCCTTGTGCAAGAGCCAGGCATGCTAACCGCTAGGCTAAGGGACTGTATAATAGGAAATAACTATTCGAAATACTAAGTACTCGAATACCCTTCGTCTCACAATGGTAAAACGCTATCAGCTGGCTATGTGTTCTGTTCGGAAACAACCGATAGACCCCGTTGCTCACCATTATGAGACGAAGGGTATTCGAGTACTTAGTATTTCGAATAGTTGTTTCCTATTATACAGTCCCTTAGCCTAGCGGTTAGCATGCCTGCCTCTTGCACAAGGGGTTCCAGGTTCGATCCTGGCTGTTGGAGCTTTGTATGATATATATATATATATATATATATATATATATATATATATATATATATATATATATCCCTGGGATAAGGGAGAAAGAATACTTCCTGCGTGTCGTAGAATACTACCTGCGTGTCGTAGAACGCGACTAAAAGGGGAGGAAGCGTGGGGCTGGAAATCCTCCCCTCTCATTATTTTTTTTTAATTTTCCAAAAGAAGGAACAGAGAAGGGGGCCAGGTGAGGATATTCCCTCAAAGGCCCAGTTCTCTGTTCTTAACGCTACCTCGCTAAGCGGGAAATGGCGAATAGTTGAAAGAAGAAAGAAAGAATATATATATATATATATATATATATATATATATATATATATATATATATATATATATATATATATATATATATATATATATATATATATATATATATATATATATATATATATACATATATAGCGTGGGCTATGGACAGAGTTGTGCGCAGGAGGTTGGATGTGCTGGAAATGAGGTGTTTGACGACAATGTGTGGTGTGAGGTGGTTTGATCGAGTAAGTAATGTAAGGGTAAGAGAGATGTGTGGAAATAAAAAGAGCGCGGTTGAGAGAGCAGAAGATTGTGCTTTGAAATGGTTTGGGCACATGGAGAGAATGAGTGAGGAAAGATTGACCAAGAGGATATATGTGTCGGAGGTGGAGGGAACGAGAAGTGGGAGACCAAATTGGCGGTGGAAAGATGGAGTGAAAAAGATTCTGAGTATTCGGGGCCTGAACATGCAGGAGGGTGAAAGGCGGGCAAAGAATAGAGTGAATTGGATCGATGTGGTATACCGGGGTTGACGTGCTATCAGTGGATTGAATCAGGGCATGTGAAGCGTCTGGGGTAAAGCATGGAAAGTTGTGTGGGGCCTGGATGTGGAAAGGGAGCTGTGGTTTCGGGCATTATTGCATGACAGCTGGAGACTGAGTGTTAACGAATGGGGCCTTTGTTATCTTTTCCTAGCGCTACCTCGCACACATGAGGAGGGAGGGGGATGGTATTCCAACTGTGGCGAGGTGGCGATGGGAATGAATAAAGGCAGACAGTGTGAATTTTGTGCATGGGTATATATGTATGTGTCTGTGTGTGTATATATATGTGTACATTGAGATGTATAGGTATGTATATTTGCGTGTGTGGACGTGTGTGTATATATATATGTGTATGGGGGTGTGTTGGGCCATTTCTTTCTTCTGTTTCCTTGCGCTACCTCAGAAATGCGTGAGACAGCGACAAAGCAAAATAAGAAAATAAATGAATATATATATATATATATATATATATATATATATATATACATATATATATATATATATATATATATATATATATATATATATATATATATATATATATATATATATATATATATATATATATATATATATATATATATACATATATATATATATACAGTCATCCCCTTTTTTACTGAATATAAGGGGGTGACTGAATTGTTGACTGGTTGGTAAGATTATTTAATATATGTATAATTCATGGTGAGGTGACTCAGGATTGGCGGAATGCTTGCATAGTGCAACTGTACAAAGGGAAAGGGGATAAAAGTGATTGCTCAAATTACAGAAGCATACGTTTGTTGAGTATTCCTGGGAAATTATATGGGAGTGCATCGATTGAGAGGGTGAAGGCATGTACAGAGCATCAGATTGGGGAAGAGCAGTGTGGTTTCAGAAGTGGTAGAGGATGTGTGGATCAAGTGTTTGCTTTGAAGAATGTATGTGAGAAATACATAGAAAAGCAAATGGTTTTGTATGTAGCATTTATAGATCTAGAGAAGGCATATGACAGAGTTGATAGAGATGCTATGTAGAAGCTATTAAGAAAATATGGTATTGGAGGCATGTTGTTAGAATCGGGGAAAAGTTTTTATCGAAGATGTTAGGCAGGTGTGCGTATAAGAAGAGAGGAAAGTGATTGGTTCTCAGTGAATGAATGCTTGCGGCAGGGGTGCGTGATGTCTCTATGGTTGTTTAATTTCTTTAAGCATGGGGTTGTTAGGGAGGTGAATGCAAGAGTTTTGGAAAGAGGGGCAAGTATGAAGTCTGTTGTGGATGAGAGAGCTTGGGAAGTGAGTCAGTTGTTCGCTGATGATAAAGCGCTGGTGGCTGATTCTGGTGAGAAACTGCAGAAGCTGGTAACTGAGTTTGGTAAAGTGTGTGACAAAAGAAAGTAGAGAGTAATTGTGAATAAGAGCAAGGTTGTTAGGTACAGTACGGTTGAAGGACAAGTCAACTGGGAGGTAAGTTTGAATGGAGAAAAATTGGAGGAAGTGAAGTGTTTTAGATATCTGGGAGTGGATTTGGCAGCGGATGGAACCATAGAAGCGGAAGTGAATCATATGGTGGGGGAGGGGGCGAAAGTTCTGTGAATGTTAAAGAATGTGTGGAAGTCGGAAATGTTATCTTGGAAAGTAAATTGGGTATGTTTCAAGGAAGAGTGGTTTTAACAATGATATATGGTTTTGAGGCGTTGGCTATAGATAGAATTGTGTGGAGGAGGGTGGATGTGCTGGAAATGAGATGTTTGAGGACAGTATGTGGTGTGAGGTGGTTTCAACGAATGAGTAATGAAAGGGTAAGAGAGATGTGTGGTAATAAAAAAAAAGTGTGGTTGAGAGAGCAGTAGAGGGTGCTTTGAAATGATTTGGTCACATGGAGAGAATGAGTGAGGAAATATTGACAAAGAGGATATATATGTCAGAGTTGAGGGAATGAGGAGATATGAGACCAAATTGGTGGTGGAAAGATGCAGTGAAAAAGATTTTGAGTGATTGGGGCCTTAACATGCAGGAGGGTGAAAGGCGTGCAAGGAGTGGAGTGGATTGCAACGATGTGGTATGCAGTCAATGGATTAAATCAGGGCATGTGAAGCGTCTGCGGTAAACCATGGAAAGTTCTGTGGAAGCTGGATGTGGAAAGGGAGCTGTGGTTTCGGTGTATTATACATGAGAGCTAGAGAATACGTGTGAACGAGTGTTGCCTTTGTTGTCTTTTCCTAGCGAAAGAGTGGCCCAAACCACCCATATACACATGTATATACATACACGTACACACACGCAAAAATACATACCTTTACATCTCAAGGTATACATATATATACACACATAGACATATACATATATATACACACATAGACATATACATATATACACATGTACATAATTCATTCTTTTTGCCTTTATTAATTCCCATCGCCTCCCCGCCACACATGAAATAACAACACCCTCCCCCAAAATGTGCGCGAGGTAGCGCTAGGAAAAGACAACAAAGGCCACATTCGTTCACACTCAGTCTCTAGATATCAAGTAATAATGCACCGAAACCACTGCTCCCTTTCCATATCCAGGCCCTACAGAACTTTCCAAGGTTTACACAAGACGCTCCACATGCCCTGGTTCAATCCATTGACGTGCTAGCACGTCGACCCCGGTATACCACATCGTTCCAATTCACACTATTATATGTACTCCTTTCATCCTCTTGCATGTTCAGGCCCCGATCACTCAAAATCTTTTTCACTCCATTTTTCCACCTCCAATTCTGTCTCCCACTACTCATCGTTCCCTCCACCTCTGACAAGTACTTATATCCTCTTGGTCAATCTTTCCTCACTCATTCTCTCCATGTGACCAAACCGTTCCAAAACACCCTCTTCTGCTCTCTCAACCACACCCTTTTTATTACCACACATCTCTCTTACCCTATCATTACTTACTCGATCAAACCATCTCACACCACATATTCTCCTCAAACATCTCATTTCCATGACATACACCCACCTCTGCAAAATTCTATCTATAGCCCACGCCTCGCAACCATATAACATTGTTAGAACCACTATTCCTTCATACATACCATTTTTGCATTCCGACTTCCACACATTTGTCAACGCTCCCGGAACTTTCGTCCCCTCCCCCACCCTATGATTTACTTCTGCTTCCATAGTTCCATCCGATGCCAGATCCACTCCCAGATATCGAAAACACTTCACTTCCTCCAGTTTTTCTCCATTCAAACTTAACCTTCCAATTGACTTGTCCCTCAGCCCTACTGTACCTAATAACCTTGCTCTTACTCACATTTACTCTCAGCTTTCTTCTTTCACATACTTTACCAAACTCAGTCACCAGCTTCTTCAGTTTCTCACCCGAATCACCCACCAGCGCTTTATCAACAGCGAAAAACAACTAACTCACTTCCCAAGCTCTCTCATCCACAACAGACTGCATACTTGCTCCTCTTTCCAAAACTCTTGCATTCAACTCCCTAAAAAACCCATCCATTAAGAAATTAAACAACCATGGAGACATCACACACCCCTGCCGCAAAACAACATTCACTGAGAACTAATCACTTTCTTCTATTTCTAAACGTACACATGACTTCAATCCTCGATAAAAACTTTTCATTACTACTAACAACTTGCCTCCCACAACATATGTTTTTAATACCTTCCACAGAGTATCTCCATCAACTCTATCATATGCCTTTTCCAGGACCATAAATGCTACATTGGGGCCTTTGTTATCTTTTCCTAGCCCTACCTCGTGCACATGAGGGGAGAGGGGGTTGTTATTTCATGTGTGGCGGGGTGGCGATGGAAATCAATAAAGGCAGACATTATATATTATGTACATGTGTATATATATATATGTCTGTGTGTGTATATATATGTATACGTTGAGATGTATAGGTATGTATATTTGCGTGTGTGGACGTGTATGTATATATATGTGTATGTGGGTGGGTTGGGCCATTCTTTCGTCTGTTTCTTTCGGCAACCTCGTCAACGCGGGAGACAGCGACACAGCAAAATAAACAGATACATAAATAGATATATATATATATATATACATATATATATATATATATATATATATATATATATATATATATATATATATATATATATATATATATATATATATATATATATATATATATATATATATGTTATGTATATATATATATATATATATATATATATATATATATATATATATTATATATATATATATATATATATATATATATATATATATATATATATATATATATATATATATATATATATATATATATATATATATATATATATATATATATATATATATATATATATATATATATTTATATATATATATTTATATATATCTTTCTTTTCTTTCATACTATTCGCCATTTCCCGCATCAGCGAGGTAGCGTTAAGAACAGAGGACTGGGCCTTAGAGGGAATATCCTCACCTGGCCCCCTTCTCTGTTCCTTCTTTTGGAAAATTAAAAAAAACAACAAGAGGGGAGGATTTCCAGACACCCGCCCCCTCCCCTTTTAGTCGCCTTCTACGACACGCAGGGAATACGTGGGAAATATTCTTTCTCCCCTATCCCCAGGGATAAAAAGATAAAAAGTGTCTACCTATATTAAATACATTCACTTGTTCTCCAGAAGAAAAGATTTCACTTAGTTTTACAAATGAAAGCCTTGAGTAGTCTTACTACAGAAAGCATAGAATAATATATCTGTTCCTTATAAGTCAAAACAAATTTGGCATTTTACCCAAACCAAAAATAAAAAATTAAGTCTACCAAAAAACTTGTCACTTGACAGATATACAAATAATCACATTTCATTTCCCATTGACATTCTGCAGTATAATGGCTTCTTTAATGGACTACAAATTATTTACATGGACTACAAATTATTCTAAAATCTTATGATCTACTTTACTCTTTCCTTAATAATTTTTGACTGGGCATCCATCAAAGCTCTACTGATGGAATGATTAGTACTTCCTACTTTTTTTTCATTAATTGCTGATTCTGTGTCTGTTAAAGCTACTGCAGGAGGCTTAAAGGCTGAATCACTTGGAAATCTTGTGCCTGAAATATAGAGTATTACCTCATCGACTTAAAACATATAACTGAAATTAAATCAACACTACCCGCATGAAAATGAGCCTGGCTTAACATACAATGATAAGCTTTTCTTGCAGGAAATATACTTATAGAACTGCTCATTTTCCTTGGACCTTACTTAGCTTCACTTCATGCTGTACAGCATAGGTAAGTCTGGTGAGTTCACGTAGTTTGGTGTCAAGTTCTTCAGTGGCAAATGTTAGTTCATTTATTCGATTTTCAAGGCTGCTGAAATTTATATATATATATATATATATATTTATATATATATATATATATATATATATATATATATATATATATATATATATATATATATATATATATATATATATATATATATATATATATATATATATATATATATATATATATATATATATATATATATATATATATATATATATATATTCTTTTCTTCTTTCATACTATTCGCCATTTCCCGCATTAGCGAGGTAGCGTTGAGAACAGAGGACTAGGCCCTTGAGGGAATATCCTCACCTGGGCCCCTTCTCTGTTCCCTCTTTTGGAAAAAAAAAAAAAAAAAAAAAAAAAAAGTTAAGGGTAAATGTGAATAAGAGCAAAGTTATTAGGTACAGTAGGGTTGAGGGTCAAGTCAATTGGGAGGTAAGTTTGAATGGAGAAAAACTGGAGGAAGTAAAGTGATTTAGATACCTGGGAGTGGATCTGGCAGCGGATGGAACCATGGAAGCGGAAGTGGATCATAGGGTGGGGGAGGGGGCGAAAATCCTGGGAGCCTTGAAGAATGTGTGGAAGTCGAGAACATTATCTCGGAAAGCAAAAATGGGTATGTTTGAAGGAATAGTGGTTCCAACAATGTTGTATGGATGCAAGGCGTGGGCTATAGATAGAGTTGTGCGCAGGAGGGTGGATGTGCTCGAAATGAGATGTTTGAGGACATTGTGTTATGTGAGGTGGTTTTATCGAGTAAGTAACGTAAGGGTAAGAGAGATGTGTGGAAATAAAAAGAGCGTGGTTGAGAGAGCAGAAGAGGGTGTTTTGAAATGTCTTGGGCACATGGAGAGAATGAGTGAGGAAAGATTGACCAAGAGGATATATGTGTCGGAGGTGGAGGGAACGAGGAGAAGTGGGAGACCAAATTGGAGGTGGAAAGAGGGATTGAAAAAGATTTAGTGTGATCGATGCTTGAACATGCAGGAGGGTGAAAGGAGGACAAGGAATAGAGTGAGTTGGATCGATATGGTATACCGGGGTTGACGTGCTGTCAGTGGATTGAATCAGGGCATCTGAAGCGTCTGGGGTAAACAATTGAAAGCTGTGTAGGTATGTATATTTGCGTGTGTGGACGTGTATGTATATACATGTGTATGGGGGTGGGTTGGGCCATTTCTTTCGTATGTTTCCTTGCGCTACCTCGCAAACGCGGGAGACAGCGACAAAGCAAAAAATATATATATATATATATATATATATATATATATATATATATATATATATATATATATATATATATATATATATATTTTATGTATATATTCATTTATTTTGCTTTGTCACTGTCTCCCGCGTTTGCGAGATAGCGCAAGGAAACAAAAGAAAGAAATGGCCCAACCCAACCCCATACACATGTATATACACACACGTCCACACATCAAATATACATACCTATATATCTCAATATACACGTATATATACACACACAGACATATACATAAATGCACATGTACATAATTCATA
>NC_092238.1:52082961-52107961 GCF_036320965.1 Panulirus ornatus | reverse complement strand
TTGTTGACTAAATCTACACTGTTCATGAAATTAGAATTTGATACCTTACCACTAGAGGGCTTAATAAGGAAACTAACCATCTTGATACTTTATATGTAATGGAGCCTACTGAACTCAGTATAGGTCTTGCTGAAAAATTTTGTTCATGTGTTTTGATAAGTCCATACATATATGGTAATGAAGGGGACAAAGATGACAAATTTTTGATAAGAGAAATGTTACCTTTCAACAACAACTTCATTTCTTTATTGAAGTGAGAATTAACTGCTTCTAAGGGATTTTTACTAAGTTTAGAATATGTTGTGTTATCATTTAGAAGATCATTCATTTTAGATAAATAGTTACTTTTGTCTACAATCACAACAGTGTTAGCCTTATCTGCTTTAGTAATATGTATATCCTTGTCTCTTTTTAAGGTGTTGATAGCTCTTATGAATCTTTTAGGGCAATTAGCTTCCACTGGTTTTGACAAACTGGCATACACTAAACCCTTGCAAATATTAATATCATCATTACTTAAATTACTGTATTATCCTAAATTGCAAAAAGACTTTGTGACATCAACACAGCTGGCTTCTCTGTTAGAGCACACAAAACTTAAACCATAGCCTAATGCACAAAAGGAATCTTTATCTAGTTGTTCATTAGACATGTTTACCACAAAAGATGGGTTTGTGTTCTTGGTCCAGTCACTGTTTTCAATAAGATGGTCCAACTTACGATTTAGTGACACTTGTAGCCTATTGCGTTCTTTCCTTAATTCATCATAGCAATAGTCCAACATCCGGTTCGTCCAGTGTGTCGGTATTGTCATTTGAAAGGCACGTTTCTTCTCTCTTGAAATGCGAAAAGACTCCTCCATTTCAAGTTTCTTTAATTCAATATCTTTCTTTAAGATAATATTTTGAAATTGGTCAGATGGTCGACCAGACAGCTTTAACAAACGTTGAGGTAGGACAGATCTTGGCATCACTTGTTCATCAAGGCATTTCCTAAGGAATTCAATTCGTAACTTCAGTTGGTGAGCCTTGATTAGCGAGTTGGAGAAAGCAGTAACGAAAGGAGAAAGTCCAGGACAGCTTGTAGAGAAGTAATATAAGAGCCGTGTGGAATCCATGTTGGAAAGGATCACAATTTTGCTCGTGATCAAGATATTCCGTGTACTCATAGGAATATCTTGATCAGTAGTTTAAGTAATGATGCCATTAATATTTGCAAGGGTTTAGTGTATGCCAGTTTGTCAAAACCAGTGGAAGCTAATTGCCCTAAAAGATTCATAAAAACTATCAACACCTTAAAAAAAGACAAGGATATACATATTACTAAAGCTGATAAGGCTACCACTGTTGTGATTTTAGACAAAAGTAACTATTTATCTAAAATGAATGATCTTTTAAATGATAACACAACATATTCTAAACTTAGTAAAAATCCCTTAGAAGCAGTTAATTCTCACTTCAATAAAGAAATGAAGTTGTTGTTGAAAGGTAACATTTCACTTATCAAAAATTTGTCATCTTTGTCCCCTTCATTGCCATATATGTATGGACTTATCAAAACACATAAACAAAATTTTCCAGCAAGACCTATAGTGAGTTCAGTAGGCTCCATTACATATAAATTATCCAAATGGTTAGTTTCCTTATTAAGCCCTTTAGTGGGTAAGGTATCAAACTCTAATATCATGAACAATGTAGATTTAGTCAACAAGCAAAACAATATCAATATTAATTTTGATTTCAAACTAGTTAGCTTTGATGCTTCCTCACTTTTCACTAAAGTTCCAGTTGAGGACCTTTTAGAATATTTATTTGATGTCTTGGATGATATTCATTTACCTGTTTCAAAGTCTAATTTGATTGAGCTGATAAAATTGTGTATAAAAGACTGTGTATTTCAATTTAATACTCAAAAATTTGGTATGGCAATGGTAACCCTCTTTCACCTGTAATAAGTAATCTTTATATGGAATATTTTGAAAAAAATTACTAAAGGATATCTTACCTTCTAATGCAATTTGGTTTAGGTATGTAGATGATGTTCTTTGTGTTTGGCCAACAAATGAAAACTTACAAATATCTCTTCCCTTACTTAACAATTTAGTACCTTCCATCAAATTTACTGTAGAAAATGAAAATAATGGTATGTTACCATTTTTAGATTGCATGATCCATAGACAAGGAAACAAGTTTAAGTTTAGCATATACAGAAAACCCACCAAAGTATGCTCACATATCCATTATTACCCATCTCAACATGACAGAGTTAAATCATCATCATTTCAATCTATGTTCCAAAGGGCATTACGTATTTGCAGTCCAGAGTTTATTGATGATGAGTTTGAGAAGATATATTCTATTGGATCTAAGTTAAAGTACCCTAGATCTTTCATTGATATATCCCTTAAGTTAGCAAAGAAATCATTTGATAGAGTTGAGCCCAAACCTCCCATTGACACAAAGAATCTTTTAGTTCTCCCTTTTAATAATAATTTCACTTTGCTTCCCATGTTGCTTAAATCCTTTGATGTAAATGTTGCCTTTAGCAGCAATAATACTATAAAGAATATCTTAATCAGGAATTCACCAGAAAATTCTCTTGGTTGCATCTATAAAGTTCCTTGTGGAAACTGTGATAAATTTTATGTTGGTCAGACTGGTAAGGATCTTTCTGTTAGACTTAAGCAACATAAATATAGTATAAGAACGGGACAAAAATCAAATGCCTTGTTTAATCACGTTAAAAACTATGATCATTGTATTGACTGGAGTAACGCCATCTCAGTTGTTAACTCTAACTATAATATCAAGAGAAATATCATTGAATCTTCTATTATTAAATACACGAAGAATTATAATCTTAATATTAGTGATGGTCTGTACAAATTAGATAACTTTATTGTTGATAAGATTTGTAAAATGATAAGTTCATAAACGCTCGATGTATGTTTTGGACAATCATATGTTTACCAAATGGCGTCTTAGATTCGTCTCTTCGATGTATATCAACTGACTGTTATATTTCTCTCTTGTGTCTCCCCTGATGATGTGATTATTACACGAAAGTGGACTTGGGAACTTTTCGTGCTTCATTTTCCCCGTGGACTCATAGGAATATATATATATATATATATATATATATATATATATATATATATATATATATATATATATATATATATATATATATATATATATATATATATATATATAAGATTTTATATATGTAAATATATATATATATATAAATATATATATATATATATATATATATATATATATATATATATATATATATATATATATATATATATATATATTTTTTTTTTTTTTCTTTCATACTATTCGCCATTTCCCGCGATAGCGAGGTAGCGTTAAGAACAGAGGACTGGGCCTTTGAGGGAATATCCTCACCTGGCCCCCTTCTCTGTTCCTTCTTTTGGAAAATTAAAAAAAAAAAAAAAAACGAGAGGGGAGGATTTCCAGCCCCCCGCTCCCTTCCCTTTTAGTCGCCTTCTACGACACGCAGGGAATACGTGGGAAGTATTCTTTCTCCCCTATCCCCAGGGAATGATATATATATATATATATATATATATATATATATATATATATATATATATATATATATATATATATATATATATATATATATATATACACATATATATATATATATATATATATATATATATATATATATATATATATATATATATATATATATATATATATATATATATATATGTATATATATATATATATATATATATATATATATATATATATATATATATATATATATATATATATATATATATATATATATATATATATATATAAATATTTATATATATAAAAATATATATATATATATATATATATATATATATATATATATATATATATATATATATATATATATATATATATATATATATATGTATATATATATATATATATATATATATATATATATATATATATATATATATATATATATATATATATATATATCTTTTTCTTTCAAACTATTCGCCATTTCCCGCATTAGCGAGGTAGCGTTAAGAACAGAGGACTTTGCCTTTGAGGGAATATCCTCACCTGGCCCTCTTCTCTGTTCCCTCTTTTGGAAAATTAAAAAAAAAAAGAAAAAAAACGAGAGGGGAGGATTTGCAACCCCCCCCGCTCCCTCCCCTTTTAGTCGCCTTCTACGACATGCAGGGAATACGTGGGAAGTATTCTTCCTCCCCTATCCCTAGGGAATATATATATATATATATATATATATATATATATATATATATATATATATATATATATATATATATATATATATATATATATATATATATGTTTTGGAAGGAGGTAAATAAGGTGCGTAAGACAAGGGAACAAATTGGAGCATCAGCGGATGGGAAGGAGATGTAGCGAGTATTTTGAAGGTTTGTTGAATGTGTTTGATAATAAAGTCTTAGAATTGGCGTGTTTTGGTCGGGGTAACAGAAAGGGAGTAAGGGTAAGGGTAAACAGAGGAGAGTTAGTAAAAGCTTTGCGGAAGATGAAAGCCAACAAGGCAGCGTGTTTGGACGGTATTGCAGTAGAATCTTTTAATAAAGGGATTGACTGTATTGTTGACTAGTTAATACGTTATCTAATGTATGTATGACTTATTGTGAGGTGCCTGAGGATTGGCGGAATGCTTGCATATTTCCATCGTACGAAGGCAATGGGGATAAGGGTGAGTTCTCAAGTTACAGAGGTATAAGCTTGTTGAGTATTCCTGGGGAATGAGAAGGTAGTGTATTGAATGAGAGGGTGAAGGCAAGTACAGAGGATCAGATTGGGGAAGAGCAAGGTGGTTTCAGAAGTGGTAGAGAATAATGGGGTCAGGTGTTTGCTTTCAAGAATATATGTGAGATATGCTTAGAAAAGCAAATTCATTTGTATGTTGTATGTATAGATTTGCAGAAGGCATACGATAGAGTTGATAGAGATGCTCTATGGAAGGCATTAAGAATATATGGCGTCAGAAGCAGTGAAAAGTTTTTATCGAAGATTTAAGGCATGTGTACCTATAGCAAGAGAGGAAAGTGATTGGTCCTCGATGAATACTGGTTTGAATCACGGGTAAATGTGAGAGTAAATGTCAATAAGAGCAAGGTTATTAGGTACAATAGGGTTGAGAAACAATTCAATTGGGAGGTACGTGTGAATAGTGAAAAACTGGAGGAAGTGAAGTGTTTTAGATATCTGGGAGTGGATTTGTCAGCGGATGGAACCATGGGAAGCGGAAGTCAATCATAGAGTGGGGAAGGGGGCGAAAGTTCTAGGAGCCTTCAAGGATGTGTGGAAGTCGAGGACGTTATCTTGGAGAGCAAAAATGGTTATGTTTGAAGGAATAGTGGTTCGGACAATATTATACGGCTGCGAGGCGTGGGCTATAGATAAAGTGTTGTGGAGGATAGTGGATGTGCGGGAAATGAGATGTTTGAGGACAATATGTGGTGTGAGGTGGTTTGAACGAGTAAGTAATGAAAGGATGTTTGGTAATAAAATGAGTGCTGTTGAGAGAGAAGAAGAAGGGGTTTTGAAATATATTCTTTTTTTTCCTTTTTTTTTTTATTTTGCCGGTCTCCCGCGTTTGCGAGGTAGCGTAAGGAAAACAGACGAAAGAAATGGCCCAACCCACCCCCATACACATGTATATACCTACACGTCCACCCGCAAATATACATACCTACACAGCTTTCAATGGTTTACCCCAGACGCTTCACATGCCCTGATTCAATCTACTGACAGCACGTCAACCCCGGTATACCACATCGATCCAATTCACTCTATTCCTTGCCCTCCTTTCACCCTCCTGCATGTTCAAGCCCCGATCACACAAAATCATTTTCACTCCATCTTTCCACCTCCAATTTGGTCTCTCACTTCTCCTCGTTCCCTCCACCTCCGACACATATATCCTCTTGGTCAATCTTTCCTCACTCATTCTCTCCATGTGCCCAAACCATTTCAAAACACCCTCTTCCGCTCTCTCAACCACGCTCTTTTTATTTCCACATATCTCTCTTACCCTTACGTTACTTACTCGATCAAACCACCTCACACCACATATTGTCCTCAAACATCTCATTTCCAGCATATCCACCCTCCTGCGCACAACTCTATCCATAGCCCACGCCTCGCAACCATACAACATTGTTGGAACCACTATTCCTTCAAACATACCCATTTTTGCTTTCCGAGATAATGTTCTCGACTTCCACACATTCTTCAAGGCTCCCAGAATTTTCGCCCCCTCCCCCACCCTATGATCCACTTCCGCTTCCATGGTTCCATCCGCTGCCAGATCCACTCCCGATATCTAAAACACTTTACTTCTTCCAGTTTTTCTCCATTCAAACTTACCTCCCAATTGACTTGACCCTCAACCCGACTGTACCTAATAACCTTGCTCTTATTCAAATTTACTCCTAACTTTCTTCTTTCACACACTTTACATAACTTAGTCACCAGCTTCTCCAGTTTCTCACATGAATCAGCCACCAGCGCTGTATCATCAGCGAACAACAACTGACTCACTTCCCAAGCGCTCCCATCCACAACAGACTTCATACTTGCCCCTCTTTACAAAAGTCTTGCATTCACCTCCATAAGAACCCCATCCATAAACAAATTAAACAACCATGGAGACATCACATACCCCTGCCGCAAACCTACATTCCCTGAGAACCAATCACTTTCCTCTCTTCCTACACGTACATATGCCTTACATCCTCGATAAATACTTTTCACTGCTTCTAACAACTTTCCTCCCACACCATATATTCTTAATACCTTCCACAGAGCATCTCTATCAACTCTATCATATGCCCTCTCCAGATCTATAAATGCTACATACAAGTCCATTTGCTTTTCTAGGTATTTCTCACATACATTCTTCAAAGCAAACACCTGATCCACACATCCTCTACCACTTCTGAAACCACACTGCTCTTCCCCAATCTGATGCTCTGTACATGCCTTCACCCTCTCAATCAATACCCTCCGATATAATTTACCAGGAATACTCAACAAACTTATACCTCTGTAATTTGAGCACTCACTCTTATCCCCTTTGCCTTTGTACAATGGCACTATGCACGTATTCCTCCAGTCCTCAGGCACCTCACCATAAGTCATACATACATTAAATAACCTTACCAACCAGTCAATAATACAGTCACCCACTTTTTTAATAAATTCCACTGCAATACCATCCAAACCTACTGCCTTGCCGGCTTTCATCTTCCGCATAGCTTTTGCTACCTCTTCTTTGTTTACCAAATCATTTTCCCTAACCCTCTCACTTTGCACACCACCTCGACCAAAACACCCTATATCTGCCACTCTATCATCAAACACATTCAACAAACCTTCAAAATACTCACTTCATCTCCTTCTCACATCACCACTGCATATTATCACCTCCCCATTTGCGCCATTCACTGAAGTTCCCATTTGCTCCCTTGTCTCACGCACTTTATCTACCTCCTTCCAGAATATCCATCTATCTATCTATCTATCTATCTATCTATCTATATATATATATATATATATATATATATATATATATATATATATATATATATATGTGTGTGTTGGCCTCCTCTGCTCCAAAGCTGCCGGACCTTGGGAAGAGTTTCGCGAACGTCCAGAATCATAAGTTGGATATGATGACCTACCGACCACCGTAGAGGACCACGTCACCCTCAGTCGTCTACTGACATCGCAAGAGGAGGGGAGGAAGCCGTCATGACAGCACTCAAGTGTCTTGCCTCAAGGAGGGTTGTACCTCCTTTACTTAGCGATACCAGTTTGCATCAGCCTTCACTCCTGCCTGCAGTAGCATGCTTTCCGACATGTTTCATGACCTCCTCTTCGAAAACGGAACTTCCTTGGCCCACCAGTGATGCTAATACGTTTGTGAATCAAGAACCATTGCAACACAAACCTCGCCAGGTGGTAGAGTGTTCCGCAGTGTATCGAGACAGACTTCCCCACAACTTTTTTAAAGGGGAAGTAAATGTTTATAGTTGTGTTACTGGAGTGATAGTTTTCATACATGGTGCTTTGACAAGAAAACAGTGAAATTGGAAAAAATGTAGCTTAGACATTGAAGCTTATTGATACAGTGGTCAAATTGATGAGAACTACTATTGACGTTTGTGTAAATAAATTATACATTTCCTTTTTCCATAGCCAGAGGTTGAACCATTATGTGACATCCATTTTTTCATTTCATTTCAAACTAGAAGTTTCAGTTTTCTAAACTGTTTCTTACATTTTTCATATGTATATATATATATATATATATGTGTGTGTGTGTATATGTGTGTATGTATGTGTATGTGCGTGTATGTGTATATATATATATATATATATATATATATATATATATATATATATATATATATATATATATATATATATATATATATATATATATATATATATATATATATATATATATTATACCTGGGGATAGGGGTGAAAGAATACTTCCCACGCATTCCTCGCGTATCGTAGAAAGCGACTAGAGGGGACGGGAGCGGAGGCCAGAAATCCTCCCCTCCTTGTATTTTTTTAACTTTTTAAAATGGGAAACAGAAGAAGGAGTCACGCGGGGAGTGATCATCCTCCTCGAAGGCTCAGATTGGGGTGCCTAAATGTGTGTGGATGTAACCAAGATGTGAATAAAGGAGAGATCGGTAGCATGTTTGAGGAAAGGAGCCTGGATGTTTTGGCTCTGAGTTAAACGAAGCTCAAGGGTGAAGGGGAAGAGTGGTTTGGGAATGTCTTGGGAGTAAAGTCAGGGGTTAGTGAGAGGACAAGAGCAAGGGAAGGAGTAGCAATACTCCTGAAACAGGAGTTGTGGGAGTATGTGATAGAATGTAAGAAAGTAAATTATCGATTAATATGGGTAAAACTGAAAGTTGATGGAGAGAGATGGGTGATTATTGGTGCATATGCACCTGGGCATGAGAAGAAAGATCATGAGAGGCAAGTGTTTTGGGAGCAGCTGAATGAGTGTGTTAGTGGTTTTAATGCACGAGACCGGGTTATAGTGATGGGTGATTTGAATGCAAAGGTGAGTAATGTGGAAGTTGAGGGAATAATTGGTATACATGGGGTGTTCAGTGTTGTAAATGGAAATGGTTAAGAGCATGTAGATTTATGTGCTGAAAAAGGACTGATGATTGGGAATACCTGGTTTAAAAAGCGAGATATACATAAGTATACTTATGTAAGTAGGAGAGATGGCCAGAGAGCGTTATTGGATTACGTGTTAATTGACAGGCGCGCGAAAGAGAGACTTTTGGATATTAATTTGCTGAGAGGAGCAACTGGAGGGATGTCTCATCATTATCTTGTGGAGGCTAAGGTGAAGATTTGTATGGGTTTTCAGAAAAGAAGAGTGAATATTGGGGTGAAGAGGGTGGTGAGAGTAAGTGAGCTTGGGAAGGAGACTTGTGTTAGGAAGTACCAGGAGAGACTGAGTACAGAATGGAAAAAGGTGAGAACAATGGAAGTAAGGGGAGTGGGGGAGGAATGGGATGTATTTAGGGAATCAGTGATGGATTGCGCAAAAGATGCTTGTGGCATGAGAAGAGTGGGAGGTGGGTTGATTAGAAAGGGTAGTGAGTGGTGGGATGAAGAAGTAAGAGTATTAGTGAAAGAGAAGAGAGAGGCATTTGGGCGATTTTTGCAGGGAAAAAATGAAATTGAGTGGGAGATGTATAAAAGAAAGAGACAGGAGGTCAAGAGAAAGGTGCAAGAGGTGAAAAAAAGGGCAAATGAGAGTTGGGGTGAGACAGGATCATTAAATTTTAGGGAAAATAAAAAGATGTTCTGGAAGGAGGTAATTAAAGTGCGTAAGACAAGGGAGCAAATGGGAACTTCAGTGAAGGGCGCAAATGGGGAGGTGATAACAATTAGTGGTGATGTGAGAAGGAGATGGAGTGAGTATTTTGAAGGTTTGTTGAATGTGTTTGATGATAGAGTGGCAGATATAGGGTGTTTTGGTCGAGGTGATGTGCAAAGTGAGAGGGTTAGGGAAAATGATTTGGTAAACAGAGAAGAGGTAGTAAAAGCTTTGCGGAAGATGAAAGCCGGCAAGGCAGCAGGTTTGGATGGTATTGCAGTGGAATTTATTAAAAAAGGGGGTGACTGTATTGTTGACTGGATGGTAAGGTTATTTAATGTATGTATGACTCATGGTGAGGTGCCTGAGGATTGGCGGAACGCGTGCATAGTGCCATTGTACAAAGGCAAAGGGGATAAGAGTGAGTGCTCAAATTACAGAGGTATAAGTTTGTTGAGTATTCCTGGTAAATTATATGGGAGGATATTGATTGAGAGGGTGAAGGCATGTACAGAGCATCAGATTGGGGAAGAGCAGTGTTGTTTCAGAAGTGGTAGAGGATGTGTGGATCAGGTGTTTCATTTGAAGAATGTATGTGAGAAATCCTTAGAAAAGCAAATGGATTTGTATGTAGCATTTATGGATCTGGAGAAGACATATGATAGAGTTGATAGAGATGCTCTGTGGAAGGTATTAAGAATATATGGTGTGGGAGGACAAGTTGTTAGAAGCAGTGAAAAGTTTTTATCGAGGATGTAAGGCATGTGTACGTGTAGGAAGAGAGGAAAGTGATTGGTTCTCAGTGAATGTAGGTTTGCGGCAAGGGTGTGTGATGTCTCCATGGTTGTTTAATTTGTTTATGTATGGGGCTGTTAGGGAGGTGAATGCAAGAGTTTTGGAAAAAGGGGCAAGTATGAAGTCTGTTGGGGATGAGAGAGCTTGGGAAGTGAGTCAGTTGTTGTTCGCTGATGATACAGCGCTGGTGGCTGATTCATGTGAGAAACTGCAGAAGCTGGTGACTGAGTTTGGTAAAGTGTGTGAAAGAAGAAAGTTAAGAGTAAATGTGAATAAGAGCAAGGTTATTAGGTACAGTAGGGTTGAGGGTCAAGTCAATTGGGAGGTGAGTTTGAATGCAGAAAAACTGGAGGAAGTGAAGTGTTTTAGATATCTGGGAGTGGATCTGGCAGCGGATGGAACCATGGAAGCGGAAGTGGATCATAGGGTGGGGGAGGGGGCGAAAATTCTGGGGGCCTTGAAGAATGTGTGGAAATATATATATATATATATATATATATATATATATATATATATATATATTTACCTCCTTCCAGAACATCTTTTTATTCTCCCTAAAATTTACTGATAGTCTCTCACCCCAACTCTCATTTGCCCTTTTTTTCACCTCTTGCACCTTTCTCTTGACCTCCTGTCTCTTTCTTTTATACTTCTCCCACTCAATTGCATTTTTTCCCTGCAAAAATCGTCCAAATGCCTCTCTCTTCTCTTTCACTAATACTCTTACTTTTTCATCCCACCACTCACTACCCTTTCTAAACAGCCCACCTCCCACTCTTCTCATGCCACAAGTATCTTTTGCGCAATCCATCACTGATTCCCTAAATACATCCCATTCCTCCCCCACTCCCCTTACTTCCATTGTTCTCACCTTTTTCCATTCTGTACACAGTCTCTCCTGGTACTTCCCCACACAGGTCTCCTTCCCAAGCTCACTTACTCTCACCACCTTCTTCACCCCAACATTCACTCCTCTTTTCTGAAAACCCATACTAATCTTCACCTTAGCCTCCACAAGATAATGATCAGACATCATATGTAAGACAAGGGAGCAAATGGGAACTTCAGTGAAGGGCGTAAATGGGGAGGTGATAACAAGTAGTGGTGATGTGAGAAGGAGATGGAATGAGTATTTTGAAGGTTTGTTGAATGTGTCTGATGACAGAGTGGCAGATATAGGGTGTGTTGGTCGAGGTGGTGTGCAAAGTGTGAGGGTTAGGGAAAATGATTTGGTAAACAGAGAAGAGGTAGTAAAAGCTTTGCGGAAGATGAAAGCCGGCAAGGCAGCAGGATTGGATGGTATTGCAGTGGAATTTATTAAAAAAGGGGGTGACCGTATTGTTGATTGGTTGGTAAGGTTATTTAATGTATGTATGACTCATGGTGAGGTGCCTGAGGATTGGCGGAATGCGTGCATAGTGCCATTGTACAAAGGCAAAGGGGATAAGAGTGAGTGCTCAAATTACAGAGGTATAAGTTTGTTGAGTATTCCTGGTAAATTATATGGGAGGGTATTGATTGAGAGGGTGAAGGCATGTACAGAGCATCAGATTGGGGAAGAGCAGTGCGGTTTCAGAAGTGGTAGAGGATGTGTGGATCAGGTGTTTGCTTTGAAGAATGTATGTGAGAAATACTTAGAAAAGCAAATGGATTTGTATGTAGCATTTATGGATCTGGAGAAGGCATATGATAGAGTTGATAGAGATGCTCTGTGGAAGGTATTAAGAATATATGGTGTGGGAGGAAAGTTGTTAGAAGCAGTGAAAAGTTTTTATCGAGGATGTAAGGCATGTGTACATGTAGGAAGAGAGGAAAGTGATTGGTTCTCAGTGAATGTATTTTTGCGGCAGGGGTGTGTGATGTCTCCATGGTTGTTTAATTTGTTTATGGATGGGGTTGTTAGGGAGGTAAATGCAAGAGTTTTGGAAAGAGGGGCAAGTATGAAGTCTGTTGGGGATGAGAGAGCTTGGGAAGTGAGTCAGTTGTTGTTCGCTGATGATACAGCGCTGGTGGCTGATTCATGTGAGAAACTGCAGAAGCTGGTGACTGAGTTTGGTAAAGTGTGTGGAAGAAGAAAGTTAAGAGTAAATGTGAATAAGAGCAAGGTTATTAGGTACAGTAGGGTTGAGGGTCAAGTCAATTGGGAGGTGAGTTTGAATGGAGAAAAACTGGAGGAAGTGGAGTGTTTTAGATATCTGGGAGTGGATCTGTCAGCGGATGGAACCATGGAAGCGGAAGTGGATCATAGGGTGGGGGAGGGGGCGAAAATTTTGGGAGCCTTGAAAAATGTGTGGAAGTCGAGAACATTATCTCGGAAAGCAAAAATGGGTATGTTTGAAGGAATAGTGGTTCCAACAATGCTGTATGGTTGCGAGGCGTGGGCTATGGATAGAGTTGTGCGCAGGAGGATTGATGTGCTGGAAATGAGATGTTTGAGGACAATGTGTGGTGTGAGGTGGTTTGATCGAGTAAGTAACGTAAGGGTAAGAGAGATGTGTGGAAATAAAAAGAGCGTGGTTGAGAGAGCAGAAGAGAGTGTTTTGAAATGGTTTGAGCACATGGAGAGAATGAGTGAGGAAAGATTGACCAAGAGGATATATGTGTCGGAGGTGGAGGGAACGAGGAGAAGAGGGAGACCAAATTGGAGGTGGAAAGATGGAGTGAAAAAGATTTTGTGTGATCGGGGCCTGAACATGCAGGAGGGTGAAAGGAGGGCAAGGAATAGAGTGAATTGGAGCGATGTGGTATACAGGGGTTGACGTGCTGTCAGTGGATTGAATCAAGGCATGTGAAGCGTCTGGGGTAAACCATGGAAAGCTGTGTAGGTATGTATATTTGCGTGTGTGGATGTGTGTATGTACATGTGTATGGGGGGAAGGGTTGGGCCATTTCTTTCGTATGTTTCCTTGCGCTACCTCGCAAACGCGGGAGACAGCGACAAAGTATAAAAAAAAAAAAAGAAAAAAAAAAAAAAATATATATATATATATATATATATATATATATATATATATATATATATATATATATATATATATATATATATGAAAGGGGAAACAGAAGAAGGAGTCACCCGAGGAGTGCTCATCCTCCACGAAGGCTCAGATTGGGGTGTGTAAATGTATGTGGATGTAACCAAGATGAGAAAAAGAAGACATAGGTAGTATGTTTGAGAAAGGAACCTGAATGTTTTGGTTCTGAGTGAAACGAAGCTAAAGGGTAAAGGGGAAGAGTGTTTTGGTAATGTCTTGGGAGTAAATTCAGGGGTTCGTGAGTTGACAAGAACAAGTGAAGGAGTAGCACTACTCCTGAATCAGGAGTTGTGGGAGTATATGGTAGGGTGTAAGAAAGTAAATTCTAGATTGATATGGGTAAAACTGAAAGTTGATGTAGAGAGATGGGTGATTATTGGTGAATATGCACCTGTTCATGAGAAGAAAGATCATGAGAGGCAAGTGTTTTGGGAGCACCTGAATGAGTGTGTTAGTGGTTTTGATGCACAAGACCGGGTTATAGTAATGGGTGATTTGAATGCAAAGGTGAGGAATATGTCATTTGAGGGAATAATTGGTATATTTGGAGTCTTCAGTGTTGTAAATGGAAATGGTGAAGAGCTTGTAGTTTTGTGTGCTGAAAAATGACTGGTGATTGGGAATACCTGGTTTATAAAGCGAGATATACCTAAGTATGTGTATGTAAGTAGGAGAGATGGCCAGAGAGCATTATTGGATTACGGGTTAATTGATAGACACACGAAAGAGAGACTTTTGGATGTTAATGTGCTGAGAGGTGCAACTGGAGGGATGTCTGATCATTACGTTGTGGAGGCGAAGGTGAAGATTTGTGGGGGGTTCCAGAAAAGAAGAGAGAATGTTGGGGTGAAGAGAGTGGTGAGAGTAAATGAGCTTAGGAAGGAGACTTGTGTGAGGAAGTACCAGGAGAGACTGAGTACACAATGGAAAAAGGTGAAAACAATGGAGGTAAGGGGAGTAGGGGAGGAATGGGATGTATTTAGGGATGCAGTGATAGCTTGCGCAAAAGATGCTTGTGGCATGAGAAGCGTTGGAGGTGGGTTGATCAGAAAAGGTAATGAGTGGTGGGATGAAGAAGTCAGATTGTTATTGATAGAGAAGAGAGAAGCATTTGGACTATCTTTGCAGGAAAAAAATGCAAATGAGGGGAGAGGTATAAAAGAAAGAGACAGGAGGTCAAGAGAAAGGTGCAAGAGGTGGAAAGGAGGGCAAATGAGAGTTGGGGTGAGAGAGTATCATTACATTTCAGGGAGAATTAAAAGTTGTTTTGGAAGGAGGTAAATAAAGTGCGTAAGACAAGGTAGCAAATGGGAACTTCAGTGAAGGGGGCTAAATGGGGAGGTGATAACAAGTAGTGCTGATGTGAAAAGGAGATGGAGTGAGTATTTTGAAGGATTGTTGAATGTGTTTGATGATAGAGTGGCAGATATAGGGTGTTTTGGTCGAGGTGGTGTGCAAGGGGAGAGGGTTTGGGAAAATGATTTGGAAAATAGAGAAGAGGTAGTAAAAGCTTTACGGAAGATAAAAGCCGGCAAGCCAGCAGGTTTGGATGGTATTGCAGTGGAATTTATTTAAAAAGGGTTGACTGTATTCTTGACTGGTTGGTAAGGTTATTTAAGGTATGTATGATTCATGGTGAGGTGCCTGAGGATTGGCGGAATACTTGCATAGTGCCATTGTACAAAGGAAAAGGGGATAAGAGTGCGTGCTCAATTTATAGAGGTATAAATTTCTTGAGTATTCCTGGTAAATTATATGGGAGGGTATTGATTGAGAGGGTGAAGGCATGTACAGAGCACCAGATTGGGGAAGACCAGTGTGGTTTCAGAAGTGGTAGAGGATGTGTGGAACAGGTGTTTGCTTTGAAGAATGTATGTGAGAAATACTTAGAAAAAAATGGATTTGTATGAAGCATTTATGGATCTGGAGAAAGCATATGATAGAATTGATAGAGATGCTCTGTCGAAGGTTATAAGAATATATGGTGTGGTAGGCAAGTTGTTAGAAGCAGTGAAAAGTTTTTATCGAGGATGTAAGGCATGTGTACGGGTAGGAAAAGAGGAAAGTGATTGGTTCTCAGTGAATGTAGGTTTGCGGCAGGGGTGTGTGATGTCTCCATGGTTGTTTAATTTGTTTATGGATATGGCTGTTAGGGAGAAGAATGCAAGAGTTTTGGAAAGAGGGGCAAGTCTACAGTCTGTTGTGGATGAGAGAGCTTGGAAAGTGAGTCAGTTGTTGTTCGCTGATGATACAGCGCTGGTGGCTGATTCATGTAAGAATCTGCAGAAGCTGGTGACTGAGTTAGGTAAAGTGTGTGAAAGTAGAAAGTTAAGAGTAAATGTGAATAAGAGCAATGTTGTATGGTTGAGAGGTGTTGGCTATGGATAGAGTTGTGCGCAGGAGGGTGGATGTGATGGAAATGAGATGTTTGAAGACAATGTGTGGGGTGAGGTGGTTTGCACGAGTAAGTAATGTAAGGGTAAGGGAGATTTGTGGAAATAAAAAGAGCGTGGTTTAGAGAGCAGAAGATTGTGTTTTGAAATGGTTTTGGCACATGGAGAGAATGAGTGAGGAAAGATTGACCAAGAGGATATATGTGTCGGAGGTAGAGGGAACGACGAGAAGTGGGAGACCAAATTGGAGGTGGAAAGATGGAGTGAAAAAGATTTTGTGTGATCGGGTCCTAAACATGCAGGAGGGTGAAAGGCGAGCAAGGAATAGAGTGAATTGGATCGATGTGGTATACCGGGATTGATGTGCTGTCAGTGGATTGAGTCAGGGTATGTGAAGCGTCTGGGGTAGACCATGGAAAGTTGTGTGGGTCCTGGATGTGGAAAGGGAGCTGTGGTTTCGGGCATTATTGCATGACAGCTAGAGATTGAGTGTGAACGAATGTGGCCTTTATTGTCTTTTCCTCGCGCTACCTCGCACACGTGAGGGGGAAGGGGATGGTATTCCATGTGTGGCGAGGGGGCGATGGGAATGAATAAAGGCAGACAGTGTGAATTGTGTGCATGGGTAAATATGTATGTGTCTGTGTGTGTATATATATGTGTACATTGATATGTATAGATATGTATATTTGCGTGTGTGGACATATATGTATATACATGTGTATGGTGGTGGGTTGGGCCATTTCTTTCGTCTGTTTCCTTACTCTACCTCCCAAACGCGGGAGATAGCGACAAAGCAAAATGAAAAAAAAAAAAAAAAAAAATATATATATATATATATATATATATATATATATATATATATATATATATATATATATATATATATATATATATATATATATTTGTTAAACATGTTTACCAAATGGCGTCCTAGCTTCGTTTCTTTGATGTTTATGAACTGACTGTTATATTTCTCTCTTGTGTCTCCCCTGATGATGTGATCATTACACGAAAGTGCGCTTGGGATCTTTTCGTGTTTCATTTTCACCGTGGACTCATAGGAATATCTTGGTTACGCGCAAAATTGTGATCCTTTCCAATATATATACATACATATATATACATATATATATATATATATATATATATATATATATATATATATATATATATATATATATATATATATATATATATATATATATATATATATATATATATACAAATATATATATATATATATATATATATATATATATATACAAATAAGAGTTGGGGTGAGAGACTTTCAGTAAATTTTAGGGAGAATAAAAAGATGTTCTGGAAGGAGGTAAATAGGGTGCGTAAGACAAGGGAGCAAATGGGAACTTCAGTGAAGGGCGTAAATGGGGAGGTGATAACAAGTAGTGGTGATGTGAGAAGGAGATGGAATGAGTATTTTGAAGGTTTGTTGAATGTGTCTGATGACAGAGTGGCAGATATAGGGTGTTTGGGTCGAGGTGGTGTGCAAAGTGAGAGGGTTAGGGGAAATGATTTGGTAAACAGAGAAGAGGTAGTAAAAGCTTTGCGGAAGATGAAAGCCGGCAAGGCAGCAGGTTTGGATGGAATTGCAGTGGAATTTATTAAAAAAGGGGGTGACTGTATTGTTGACTGGTTGGTAAGGTTATTTAATGTATGTATGACTCATGGGGAGGTGCCTGAGGATTGGCGGAATGCGTGCATAGTGCCATTGTACAAAGGCAAAGGGGATAATAGTGAGTGCTCAAATTACAGAGGTATAAGTTTGTTGAGTATTCCTGGTAAATTATATGGGAGGGTATTGATTGAGAGGGTGAAGGCATGTACAGAGCATCAGATTGGGGAAGAGCAGTGTGGTTTCAGAAGTGGTAGAGGATGTGTGGATCAGGTGTTTGCTTTGAAGAATGTATGTGAGAAATACTTAGAAAAGCAAATGGATGTGTATGTAGCATTTATGGATCTGCAGAAGGCATATGATAGAGTTGATAGAGATGCTCTGTGGAAGGTATTAAGAATATATGGTGTGGGAGGCAAGCTGTTAGAAGCAGTGAAAAGTTTTTATCGAGGATGTAAGGCATGTGTACGTGTAGGAAGAGAGGAAAGTGATTGGTTTTCAGTGAATGTAGGTTTGCGGCAGGGGTGTGTGATGTCTCCATGGTTGTTTAATTTGTTTATGAATGGGGTTGTTAGGGAGGTAAATGCAAGAGTTTTGGAAAGAGGGGCAAGTATGAAGTCTGTTGGGGATGAGAGTGCTTGGGAAGTGAGTCAGTTGTTGTTCGCTGATGATACAGCGCTGGTGGCTGATTCATGTGAGAAACTGCAGAAGCTGGTGACGGAGTTTGGTAAAGTGTGTGGAAGAAGAAAGTTAAGAGTAAATGTGAATAAGAGCAAGGTTATTAGGTACAGTAGGGTTGAGGGTCAAGTCAATTGGGAGGTGAGTTTGAATGGAGAAAAACTGGAGGAAGTGAAGTTTTTTAGATATCTGGGAGTGGATCTGGCAGCGGATGGAACCATGGAAGCGGAAGTGAATCATAGGGTGGGGGAGGGGGCGAAAATTTTGGGAGCCTTGAAAAATGTGTGGAAGTCGAGAACATTATCCCGAAAAGCAAAAATGGGTATGTTTGAAGGAATAGTGGTTCCAACAATGTTGTATGGTTGCGAGGCGTGGGCTATGGATAGAGTTGTGCGCAGGAGGATGGATGTGCTGGAAATGAGATGTTTGAGGACAATGTGTGGTGTGAGGTGGTTTGATCGAGTAAGTAACGTAAGGGTAAGAGAGATGTGTGGAAATAAAAAGAGCGTGGTTGAGAGAGCAGAAGAGGGTGTTTTGAAATGGTTTGGGCACATGGAGAGAATGAGTGAGGAAAGATTGACCAAGAGGATATATGTGTCGGAGGTGGAGGGAACGAGGAGAAGAGGGAGACCAAATTGTAGGTGGAAAGATGGAGTGAAAAGGATTTTGTGTGATCGGGGCCTGAACATGCAGGAGGGTGAAAGGAGGGCAAGGAATAGAGTGAATTGGAGCGATGTGGTATACAGGGGTTGACGTGCTGTCAGTGGATTGAATCAGGGCATGTGAAGCGTCCGGGGTAAACCATGGAAAGCTGTGTAGGTATGTATATTTGCGTGTGTGGACGTGTGTATGTACATGTGTATGGGGTGGGTTGGGCCATTTCTTTCGTCTGTTTCCTTGCGCTACCTCGCAAACGCGGGAGACAGCGACAAAGTATAAAAAAAAAAAAAAATATATATATATATATATATATATATATATATATATATATATATATATATATATATATATATATATATATACATATACATATATATATATAAATATATATATATATATATATATATATATATATATATATATATATATATATATATATATATATATATATATATATATATATATATATATATATATATATATATATATATATATATATATATATATATTTATATATATATGTATATATATATATATATATATATATATATATATATATATATATATATATATATATATATATATATATATATATATATATATATATATATATATATATATATATATATATATATATATATATATATATATATATATGGTGAGAGTAAGTGAATTTGGGAAGGAGAGACTGAGTACACAATGGAAAAAGGTGAGAACAATGGAAGTAAGGGGAGTGGGGGATAAATGGGATGTAATTAGGGAATCAGTGATGGATTGCGCAAAAGATGCTTGTGGCATGAGAAGAGTCGGAGGTGGGATGATTAGAAAGGGTAGTGAGTGGTGGGATGAAGAAGTAAGATTATTAGTGAAAGAGAAGAGAGACGCATTTGGACGCTTTTTGCAGGGAAAAAATGCAATTGAGTTGGAGATGTATAAAAGAAAGAGACAGGAGGTCAAGAGAAAGGTGCAAGAGGTGAAAAAGAGGGCAAATGAGAGATGGGGTGAGAGAGTATCATTAAATTTTAGGAAGAATAAAAAGATGTTATGGAATGAGGTAAATAAAGTTCGTAAAACAAGGGAGGAAATGGGAACTTCAGTGAAGGGCGCAAATGTGGAGGTGATAACAAGTAGTGGTGATGTGAGAAGGAGATGGAGTAAGTATTTTGAAAGTTTGTTGAATGTGTTTGATGATAGAGTGGCAGATATAGGGTGTTTTGGTCGAGGTGGTGTGCAAAGTCAGAGGGTTAGGGAAAATGATTTGGTAAACAGAGAAGAGGTAGTAAAAGCTTTGCGGAAGATGAAATCCGGCAAGGCAGCAGGTTTGGATGGTATTGCATTGGAATTTATCAAAAAAGGGGGTGATTGTATTATTGACTTGTTGATCATACGATACATGATACATGACAGCTAGAGACTGAGTGTGAACGAATGTGGGCTTTGTTGTCTTTTCCTAGCGTTACGTCGCGCATATGCGGGGAAAGGGGGTTGTTATTTCATATGTGGCGGGGTGGCGACGGGAATGAATAAGGGTGGACAGTGTGAACTATGTACATGAGTATATTTGCATATGTCTGTGTGAATATATATATATATATATATATATATATATATATATATATATATATATATATATATATATATATATATATATATATATATATATATATATATATATATATATATATATATATATATATATATATATATATATATATGTATATATATATATATATATATATATATATATATATATATATATATATATATATATATATATATATATATATATATATATATACATATATATATATATATATATATATATATATATATATATATATATATATATATATATATATATATATATATATATATATATATATATATATATATATATATATATATATATATATATATTATCCCTGGGGATAGGGGAGAAAGAATACTTCCCACGTATTCCCTGCGTGTCGTAGAAGGCGACTAAATGGGGAGGGAGCGGGGGGCTGGAAATCCTCCCCTCTCAATTTATTTTTAATTTTCCAAAAGAGGGAACAGAGAAAGGGGCCAGGTGAGGATATTCCCTCAATGGCCCAGTCCTCTGTTCTTAACGCTACCTCGCTAACACCGGAAATGTCGAATAGTTTGAAAAAAAAAAAGAAAAAAAAAAAAAATATATATATATATATATATATATATATATATATATATATATATATATATATATATATATATATATATATATATATATATATATATATGTATATATATTGTTATTTTCTATTACACTTTGTCGCTGTCCTCCGCGTCAGCTAAGTAGCGCAACGAAACAGACAAAAGAATATCCCAAGCAACCCACATACCTGTATATACCTACACGTCCACACACGCAACTATACATACCTATACATCTCAGGGTATACATATATATACATTCACAGACATATACATACATACCCATGGGTATAATTTATATTGTTTGCCCTTATTCATTCCCATTGCCTCTCCGCCACACATGAAATGACAGACCCACCCCCCGCATGTGCGCGACGTAGCTGTAAGAAAAGACAGCAAAGGCCTCATTCATCCACACATAGTATCTTGCTGTCATGTATAATGCACCGAAACCACAGCTCCCTTTCCACATCCAGGCCCCACAAAACGTTCCATCGTTTTCCCCAGACACTTCACATGCCCTTGTTCAATCCATTGACAGCACGTCCACATAGGTATACAACATCGTTCCAATTCACTCTATTCCTTGCACGCCTTTCACCCTCCTGCATGTTCAAGTCCCGATAACTCAATATATTTTTCAGTTCATCTTTCCACTTCCAGTTTGGTGTCCCACTTCTACTTGTTCCCTCTACCTCTGACACATATAACATCTTTGTCAATTTTTCCTTACTAATTCTCTCCATGCGACAAAACCATTTCAAAACCGCTTCTTCTCCTCTCTCAACAACACTCATTTTATTACCACACATCTGTCTTACCTTTCATTGCATACTCGTTCAAACCACCTCACACCACATTTTGTCCTCAAACATCTCATTTCCAGCACATCCACTATCCTCCACAACACACTATCTATAGCCCACGCCTCGCAACCATATAACATTGTTCGAACCACTATTCCTTCAAACATATCCACTTTTGCTCTCCAAGAAAACGTCCTCGACTTCCACACATTTTGAACGCTCCTAGAACTTTCGCCTTCTTCCCCACTCTATGATTGACTTCCGCTTCCATGGTTCCATCCGTAGACAAATCCACTCCCAGATATCTAAAACACTTCACTTCCTCTAGTTTTTCTCTATTCACACGTACCTCCCAATAGACTTGTTTCTCAACCCTATTGTACCTAATAACCTTCCTCTTATTGATATTTACTCTCACATTTACCCGTGATGCAAACCAATATTCACCGAGGAGCAATCACTTTCCTCTCTTGCTACAGGTACAAATGCCTTACATCTTCGATAGAAACTTTCCACTGCTTCTGACGCCATATATCCTTAATGTCTTCCACAGAGCATCTCTATCAACCCTAAAGTATGCCTTCTGCAGACCCATAAATACAAAATACAAATGAATTTGCTTTTCTAAGTATATCTAACATATATTCTTGAAAGCAAACACCTGACTCCATTATTCTCTACCACTTCTGAAACCACCCTGCTCTTCCCCAATCTGATCCTCTGTACTTGCCTTCATCCTCTCATTCAATACACTCCCTTCTCTTTCCCAGGAATACTCAAGAAACTTATACCACTGTAATATGAGCACTCACTTTTATCCTCATTGCCTTTGTGCGATGGCAATATGCAAGCATTCCGCCAATCCTCAGGCTCCTCACAATAAGTTATACATACTTTAAATAACGTTATTAACTAGTCAACAATACAGTCTATCCTTTTTTTAAAAAGATTTAACTGCAAAACTATCCAAACACGCTGCCTTGTCGGCTTTCATCTTCCGCAAAGCTTTTACTACCTCCCCTCCGTTTACCAACTCATTCCCCCTTACCCTCTAACGTTCCACACCACCCCGACCAAAACACTCCAAATCTGCAACTTTATTATCAAACACATTCGACAAACCTTCAAAATACTCGCCCCATCTCCTTCTCAAATCAACACTGCTTGTTATTGCCTTCCCATTAGCCCCATCCACTGATGCTCCCATTTGTTCCCTTGTCTTACGCATCTTATTTACCTCCTTCCAAAACATATATATATATATATATATATATATATATATATATATATATATATATATATATATATATATGTTGTTGAGTATTCCAGGCAAATTATATGGGAGGGTATTGACTGAGAGGGTGAAGGCATGTACAGAGCATCAGATTGGGGAAGAGCAGTGTGGTTTCAGAAGTGGTAGAGGATGTGTGGATCAGGTGTTTGCTTGGAAGAATGTATGTGAGAAATACTTAGAAAAGCAAATGGATTTGTATGTAGCATTTATGGATCTGGAGAAGGCATATGATAGAGTTGATAGAGATGCTCTGTGGAAGGTATTAAGAATATATGGTGTGGGAGGCAAGTTGTTAGAAGCAGTGAAAAGTTTTTATCGAGGATGTAAGGCATGTGTACGTGTAGGAAGAGAGGAAAGTGATTGGTTCTCAGTGAATGTAGGTTTGCGGCAGGGGTGTGTGATGTCTCCATGGTTGTTTAATTTGTTTATGGATGGGGTTGTTAGGGAGGTGAATGCAAGAGTTTTGGAAAGAGGGGCAAGTATGAAGTCTGTTGGGGATGAGAGAGCTTGGGAAGTGAGTCAGTTGTTGTTCGCTGATGATACAGCGCTGGTGGCTGATTCATGTGAGAAACTGCAGAAGCTGGTGACTGAGTTTGGTAAAGTGTGTGAAAGAAGAAAGTTAAGAGTAAATGTGAATAAGAGCAAGGTTATTAGGTACAGTAGGGTTGAGGGTCAAGTCAATTGGGAGGTGAGTTTGAATGGAGAAAAACTGGAGGAAGTGAAGTGTTTTAGATATCTGGGAGTGGATCTGGCAGCGGATGGAACCATGGAAGCGGAAGTGGATCATAGGGTGGGGGAGGGGGCGAAAATTATGGGAGCCTTGAAGAATGTGTGGAAGTCGAGAACATTATCTCGGAAAGCAAAAATGGGTATGTTTGAAGGAATAGTGGTTCCAACAATGTTGTATGGTTGCGAGGCGTGGGCTATGGATAGAGTTGTGCGCAGGAGGATGGATGTGCTGGAAATGAGATGTTTGAGGACAATGTGTGGTGTGAGGTGGTTTGATCGAGTAAGTAACGTAAGGGTAAGAGAGATGTGTGGAAATAAAAAGAGCGTGGTTGAGAGAGCAGAAGAGGGTGTTTTGAAATGGTTTGGGCACATGGAGAGAATGAGTGAGGAAAGATTGACCAAGAGGATATATGTGTCGGAGGTGGAGGGATCGAGGAGAAGAGGGAGACCAAATTGGAGGTGGAATGATGGAGTGAAAAAGATTTTGTGTGATCGGGGCATGAACATGCAGGAGGGTGAAAGGAGGGCAAGGAATAGAGTGAATTGGAGCGATGTGGTATACCAGGGTTGACGTGCTGTCAGTGGATTGAATCAAGGCATGTGAAGCGTCTGGGGTAAACCATGGAAAGCTGTGTAGGTATGTATATTTGCGTGTGTGGACGTATGTATATACATGTGTATTGGGGTGGGTTGGGCCATTTCTTTCGTCTGTTTCCTTGCGCTACCTCGCAAACGCGTGAGACAGCGACAAAGCAAAAAAAAAAAAAAAAAAAAAAAATATATATATATATATATATATATATATATATATATATATATATATATATATATATATATATATATATATATATATATATATATATATGTATATATGTATTCCTATGAGTCCACGG
>NC_092238.1:52075461-52080461 GCF_036320965.1 Panulirus ornatus | reverse complement strand
AGGGGCCTAATGGGAAGGTGATAACAAGTAGTGGTGATGTGAGAAGGAGATATGGAGTGAGTATTTTGAAGGTTTGCTGAATGTGTTTGATGATAGAGTGGCATATATAGGGTGTTTTGGTCGAGGTGGTGTGCAAAGTGAGAGGGTTAGGGAAAATGATTTGGTAAACAAAGAAGAGGTAGTAAAAGCTTTGCGGAAGATGAAAGCCAGCAAGGCAGCAGGTTTGGATGGTATTGCAGTGGAATCTATTAAAAATGGGGGTGAGTGTATTTTTGACTGGTTGGTAGGGTTATTTAATGTATGTATGAGGGAATATCTTCACCTGGCCCCTTTCTCTGTTCCCTCTTTTGGAAAATTAAATAAAATTGAGATGGGAGGATTTCCAGCCCCCCGCTCCCGCCCCTTTTAGTCGCTTTCTACGACACGCAGGGAATACGTGGGAAGTATTCTTTCTCCCCTATCCCCAGGGATAATATATATATATATACTTTTTTTTTTTGCTTTGTCGCTGTCTCCCGCGTTTGCGAGGTAGCGCAAGGAAACAGACGAAAGAAATGGCCCAACCCACCCCCTTACACATGCCTTGATTCTATACACTGACAGCACGTCAACCCCGGTATACCACATCGCTCCAATTCACTCTATTCTTTGCCCTCCTTTCACCCTCTACATGTTCAGGCCCCGATCACACAAAATATTTTTCACTCCATCTTTCCACCTCCAATTTGGTCTTCCTCTTCTACTCGTTCCCTCCACCTCCGACACATATATCCTCTTGGTCAATCCTTCTTCACTCATTCTCTCCATGTCACCAAACCATTGTAAACCACCCTCTTCTGGTCTCTCAACCATGCTTTTTGTATTTCCACACATCTCTCTTACCCTTACGCTACTTACTCGATCAAACCACCTCACACCACACATTGTCCTCAAACATCTCATTTCCAGCACATCCATCCTCCTGCGCACAACTCTATCCATAGTCCACGCCTCGCAACCATACAACATTGTTGGAACCACTATTCCTTCAAACATACCCATTTTTGCTTTCCGAGATAATGTTCTCGACTTCCACACATTCTTCAAGGCTCCCAGAATTTTCGCCCCCTCCCCCACCCTATGATCCACTTCCGCTTCCATGGTTCCATCCGCTGCCAGATCCACTCCCAGATATCTAAAACACTTCACTTCCTCCAGTTTTTCTCCATTCAAACTCACCTCCCAAATTGAATTGACCCTCAACCCTACTGTACCCAATAACCTTGTTCTTATTCACATTTACTCTTAACTTTCTTCTTTCACACACTTTACCAAACTCAGTCACCAGCTTCTGCAGTTTCTCACATGAATCAGCCACCAGCGCTGTATCATCAGCGAACAACAACTGACTCAATTCCCAAGCTCTCTCATCCCCAACAGACTTCATACTTGCCCCTCTTTCCAAAACTCTTGCATTCACTTCCCTAACAACCCCATCCATAAACAAATTAAACAACCATGGAGACATCACACACCCCTGCCGCAAACCTACATTCACTGAGAACCAATCACTTTCCTCTCTTCCTACACGTACACATGCCTTACATCCTCGATAAAAACTTTTCACTGCTTCTAACAACTTGCCTCCCACACCATATATTCTTAATACCTTCCACAGAGCATCTCTATCAACTCTATCATATGCCTTCTCCAGATCCATAAATGCTACATACAAATCCATTTGCTTTTCTAAGTATTTCTCACATACATTCTTCAAAGCAAACACCTGATCCACACATCCTCTACCACTTCTGAAACCGCACTGCTCTTCATATATATATATATATATATATATATATATATATATATATATATATATATATATATATATATATATATATCTTGTGGAGGCTAAGGTTAAGATTTGTATGGGTTTTCAGAAAAGAAGAGTGAATGTTGGGGTGAAGAGGGTGGTGAGAGTAAGTGAGCTTGGGAAGGAGACCTGTGTGAGGAAGTACCAGGAGAGACTGAGTACAGAATGGAAAAAGGTGAGAACAATGGAAGTAAGGGGAGTGGGGGAGGAATGGGATGCTTGTGGGATGAGAAGAGTGGGAGGTGGGTTGATTAGAAAGGGTAGTGAGTGGTGGGATGAAGAAGTAAGAGTATTAGTGAAAGAGAAGAGAGAGGCATTTGGACGATTTTTGCAGAGGAAAAATGCAATTGAGTGGGAGATGTATAAAAGAAAGAGACAGGAGGTCAAGAGAAAGGTGCAAGAGGTGAAAAAAAGGGCAAATGAGAGTTGGGGTGAGAGAGTATCATTAAATTTTAGGGAGAATAAAAAGATGTTCTGGAAGGAGGTAAATAAAGTGCGTAAGACAAGGGAGCAAATGGGAACTTCAGTGAAGGGCGTAAATGGGGTGGTGATAACAAGTAGTGGTGATGTGAGAAGGAGATGGAGTGAGTATTTTGAAGGTTTGTTAAATGTGTTTGATGATAGAGTGGCAGATATAGGTTGTTTTGGTCGAGATGGTGTGTAAAGTGAGAGGGTTAGGGAAAATGATTTGGTAAACAGAGAAGAGGTAGTGAAAGCTTTGCGGAAGATGAAAGCCGGCAAGGCAGCAGGTTTGGATGGTATTGCAGTGGAATTTATTAAAAAAGGGGGTGACTGTATTGTTGACTGGTTGGTAAGGTTATTTAATGTATGTATGACTCATGGTGAGGTGCCTGAGGATTGGCGAAAATGCGTGCATAGTGCCATTGTACAAAGGCAAAGGGGATAAGAGTGAGTGCCCAAATTACAGAGGTATAAGTTTGTTGAGTATTCCTGGTAAATTATATGGGAGGGTATTGATTGAGAGGGTGAAGGCATGTACAGAGCATCAGATTGGGGAAGAGCAGTGTGCTTTCAGAAGTGGTAGAGGATGTGTGGATCAGGTGTTTGCTTTGAAGAATGTATGTGAGAAATACTTACAAAAGCAAATGGATTTGTATGTAGCATTTATGGATCTGGAGAAGGCATATGATAGAGTTGATAGAGATGCTCTGTGGAAGGTATTAAGAATATATGGTGTGGGAGGAAAGTTGTTAGAAGCAGTGAAAAGTTTTTATCGAGGATGTAAGGCATGTGTACGTGTAGGAAGAGAGGAAAGTGATTGGTTCTCAGTGAATGTAGGTTTGCGGCAGGGGTGTGTGATGTCTCCATGGTTGTTTAATTTGTTTATGGATGGGGTTGTTAGGGAGGTAAATTCAAGAGTTTTGGAAAGAGGGGCAAGTATGAAGTCTGTTGGGGATGAGAGAGCTTGGGAAGTGAGTCAGTTGTTGTTCGCTGATGATACAGCGCTGGTGGCTGATTCATGTGAGAAACTGCAGAAGCTGGTGACTGAGTTTGGTAAAGTGTGTGGAAGAAGAAAGTTAAGAGTAAATGTGAATAAGAGCAAGGTTATTAGGTACAGTAGGGTTGAGGGTCAAGTCAATTGGGAGGTGAGTTTGAATGGAGAAAAACTGGAGGAAGTGAAGTGTTTTAGATATCTGGGAGTGGATCTGGCAGCGGATGGAACCATGGAAGCGGAAGTGGATCATAGGGTGGGGGAGGGGGCGAAAATACTGGGGGCCTTGAAGAATGTGTGGAAGTCGAGAACATTATCTCGGAAAGCAAAAATGGGTATGTTTGAAGGAATAGTGGTTCCAACAATGTTGTATGGTTGCGAGGCGTGGGCTATGGATAGAGTTGTGCGCAGGAGGATGGATGTGCTGGAAATGAGATGTTTGAGGACAATGTGTGGTGTGAGGTGGTTTGATCGAGTGAGTAACGTAAGGGTAAGAGAGATGTGTGGAAATAAAAAGAGCGTGGTTGAGAGAGCAGAAGAGGGTGTTTTGAAGTGGTTTGGGCACATGGAGAGAATGAGTGAGGAAAGATTGACCAAGAGGATATATGTGTCGGAGGTGGAGGGAACGAGGAGAAGAGGGAGACCAAATTGGAGGTGGAAAGATGGAGTGAAAAAGATTTTGTGTGATCGGGGCCTGAACATGCAGGAGGGTGAAAGGAGGGCAAGGAATAGAGTGAATTGGAGCGATGTGGTATACCGGGGTTGACGTGCTGTCAGTGGATTGAATCAAGGCATGTGAAGCGTCTGGGGTAAACCATGGAAAGCTGTGTAGGTATGTATATTTGCGTGTGTGGACGTATGTATATACATGTGTATGGGGGTGGGTTGGGCCATTTCTTTCGTCTGTTTCCTTGCGCTACCTCGCAAACGCGGGAGACAGCGACAAAGTATAATAAAAAAAAAATAATATATATATATATATATATATATATATATATATATATATATATATATATATATATATATATATATATATATATATATATATATATATATATATATATATATATATATATATATATATATATATATATATATATATATTCACACAGACATATGCAAATATACTCATGTACATAGTTCACACTGTCCGCCCTTATTCATTCTCGTCGCCACCCCGCCACACATGAAATAACAACCCCCTTCCCCCGCATATGCGCGACGTAACGCTAGGAAAAGACAACAAAGCCCACATTCGTTCACACTCGGTCTCTAGCTGTCATGTATAATGTATCGTAACCAGAGCTCCCTTTCCATATTCAGGCCCCACAGAACTTTCTCTGGTTTACCCCAGAAGCTTCACCCTGCTTCAATCCAATGACAGCAGGTCGACATCTGTATACCACATCGTTCCAATTCAATCAATTCCTTGCCCGCCTTTCACCCTCCTACACGTTATTCTCCGATCACTCAAAATCTTTCTCACTCCATCTTTCCACTTCCAATTTTTGTCCTACTTCTCCTTGTTCCTTGCACCTCTGAATCATATGTCCTCTTTCTCAATCTTTCCTCACTCATTCTCTGCATGTGACCAAGCCATTTCAAAACACCCTCTTCTGCTCTCTCAACCACATTCATTTTATTACAATACATCTCTCTTACCCTTTCATTGCTTACTCGATAAAACCACCTCAC
>NC_092238.1:52066783-52075361 GCF_036320965.1 Panulirus ornatus | reverse complement strand
TTTTTTTTCCAATTTCACTATTTTCTTGTCAAAGCACCATGTATGAAAACTATCACTCCAGTAACACAACTATAAACATTTACTTCCCCTTTAAAAAAGTTCTGGGGAAGTCTGTCTCGATACACTGCGGGACACTACCACCTGACGAGGTTTGTGTTGCAATGGTTTTTGATTCACAAACGTAGTAGCATCACTGGTGGCCAAGATAGTTCCGTTGGCGAAGAGGAGCTCATGAAACTGCCTCGTCCTCTTGCCTGATGTGGTGCCTCCAGTTTCTTTGCAATCTGAAGTTTGCATCAGCCTTCACTCCTGCTTCCTTTGCCCCGTCAAGGTCATGCATTATCATCCACACGCCTTCTGTAGCACAAGATATATATATATATATATATATATATATATATATATATATTTATTCACACAAACGTCAATAGCATATTAGTATGAAACCTTAAAATAGTTATCCTAGGTTGCATTTGTGTACTGCATCCACTATGGATGATGGCCTATCATTTGCTAAGTTCTAATGGAATGTACGCATGACCAACCGAAAATACTCAATTTACTGTTCTGAAATTTAAGGAATTATATATATATATATATATATATATATCTTTTTTTTTCAAACTATTCGCCATTTCCCGCATCAGCAAGGTAGCGTTAAGAACAGAGGACTGGGCCTCTGAGGGAACATCCTCACCTGGCCCCCTTCTCTGTTCCTTCTTTTGGAAAATTAAAAAAAAAACAAGAGGGGGGGATTTCCAGCCCCCCGCTCCCTCCCCTTTTAGTCGCCCTCCACGACACGCAGGGAATACGTGGGAAGTATTCTCTCTCCCCAATCCCCAGGGACAACATATATATACATATATATATATATATATATATATATATATATATATATATATATATATATATATATATATATATATATATATATATATATATATATATATATATATATATATATATGGAATATTTTCCAATTTATTTTATACAGGAATTTACAGCAAATAATCTTAAAATTTCTTAACTTTCTTTATAAGGTTCTTCTGCTTCATAGCCATTGTTTTTGACCGTCGCCAATACTGCTTAGTGTTTGGATCCATCTCACTTAGTGGTCGTAGCTTTTCTGTTCTAAGTGTCCACAGCCACTCTGGATACTCTGAGTCATCCTTAATTGTAATGTCCTCTCTATCCTCTTTCACAGGATGAGATCCACATACACAGTTAACTAATTTTTCAGGATCGGTTTCCACCGGCAGGTGCACCTTCGCTGCCACTGGTTCAAGTTTCCCTTTCCCCTTTTTTGCAGCAAATAGAGGTTTTGCATAACTATATATATATACATGTATATATATATATATATATATATATATATATATATATATATATATATATATATATATATATATATATATATATATATATATATATATATATATATATATATATATATATATATATATATATATATATATATATGTATCTTTTTTTTTTTGAGGGGATCACAATTTTGCGCGTGATCAAGATATTGCTATGAGTCCCCGACGAAAATGAAACACTATAAGTTTCCAAGTGCACTCTCGTGTAATAATCACATCATCAGGGGAGACACAAGAGCGAAATATAGCATTCAGTTGCTATACAACGACGAGACGAAGCTAGGACGTCATTTGGTTAACATGTAATTGTCTAGTGCATCAAAACTACTAACACACCCACTCAGCTGCTCCCGAACCATTTGCCTCTCATGATCTTTCTTTTCATGCCCAGGTGCATATGCACCAACAATCATCTATCTTTCTCCATCCGGCTCTATTTTTACCCGTATGAATCTAGCGTTTACTTTCTTACACTCCCTCACATACTCCCACCACTGCTGTTTCAGGAGTAGTGCTCCTCCTTCCCTTCCTCTCGTCCGCTCACTAACCCTTACTTTACTCCCAGGACATTCCCAAACCACTTTTCCCCTTTACTCTTGAGCTTCGTTTCACTAAGAGCCAAAACATCCAGGTTCCTTTCCTCAAAAATACTACCTATCTCTCCTTTTTTTCTCATCTTGGCTACATCCACACCCATTTAGACACCGCAATCTGAGCCTTCGAGAAGGTTGAGCACTCACTGCGTGACTCCATCTGTATCCCCTATTAGAAAGTTAAAATACAAGGAGGGGAGGGTTTCTAGCCCCACTCTCCGTCCCCTGCGGTCGCTTTCTACGACACGTGAGGAATGCCTGGGAAGTAGTGTTTCTCCCTGATCCCCAAGTTTTAAAGTGTTAAAGTCTTAATGTGCTGAGAGGTGCAACTGGAGGGATGTCTGATCATTATCTTGTGCAGGGGAAAGTGAAGATTTGTAGAGGTTTTCAAAAAACAAGAGAGAATGTTGGGGTAAAGAGAATGGTGAGAGTAAGTGAGCTTGGGAAAGAAACTTGTGTGAGGAAGTACCAGGAGGGACCGAGTACAGAATGGAAAAAGGTGAAAACAAAGAAGGTAAGGGGAGTAGAGGAGGAATGGGATGTATCTAGGAAAGCAGTGATGGCTTGTCCAAAGATGCTTGTAGCATAAGAAGCGTGGGAGGTGGGGAAATTAGAAAGGGTAGTGAGTGGTGAGATGAATAAGTATCATTATTAGTTAAAGAGAATAGATAGGCATTTGGACGATTTTTGCAGGGATATATTGCAAATGACTCGGAGATGTATAAAAGAAAGAGGCAGGAGGTCAAGAGAAAGGAGGAAGTGATGAAAAAGAGGGCAAATGAGAGTTGGGGTGAGACAGTATCACTAAATTTTAAGGAGAATAAAAAGATGTTTTGGTAAGAGGAAATCAAAGTGCGTTAGACATGGGAAGAAAAGGGAACATCAGTGAATTGGGTTAATGGGGAGGTGATAACAAGTAGTAATGATGTGAGAAGGAGATGGAGTGAGTATTTTGAAGGTTTGTTGAATGAGTTTGATGATAGGGTGGCATATATAGGGTATTTTGGTCGAGGTGGTGTGCAAAGTGAGAGGGTCTAGAGAGAATGATTTGGTAAAACGAGGAGAGGTAGCAAAAGCTTTGCGAAAGATGAAAGCCGGCAAGGAAGCAGGTTTTGATGGTACTGCAGTGGAATCTATAAAAAATATGGGTGACTGTATTGTTGACTGGTTGGTAAGATTAATTGATATATGGCGGAGTGCTTGCATAGTGCCATTGTACAAAAGCAAAGGGGAAAAAGTGAGTGCTCAAATTACAGAGATATTCTGGGAAATTATATGGGAGGGTGTTGATTGAGAGGCGAAAGCATGCACAGACCAACACACTGGGGAAGAGCAGTGTGGTTTCAGAAGTGGTAGAGGATGTGTGGATTAGGTGTTTGCTTTGAAGAATGTATGTGAGAAATACTTAGAAAAGCAAATGATTTGTATGTAGCATTTATGTATCTGGAAAAGGAATATGATAGAGCTGATAGATATGCACTGTGGAAGGTATTAAGAATATATGGTGTGGGAGGCAAGTTGTTAGAAGCAGTGAAAAGTTTTTATCGAGGATGTAAGGCATATATACCTGTGGGAGAGATGAAAGTGATTGGTTCTCAGTAAATGTTGGTTTGCGTCAGGGGTGCGTGATGTTTCCATAGTTATTGAATTTGTTTATGGATGGGATTGTTAGGTAGGTGAACACAAGAGTTTTTGAAAGATGGGCAAGTATGAAGTCTATTGTGAATGAGAGAGCTTGGGAAGTGAGTCAGTTGTTGTTCGCGATGATAGAGCGCTGGTGGCTGATTCGGGTAAGAAACTGCAGAGGCTGGTGACTGAGTTTCGTAAAGTATGTGAAAGAAGAAAGCTGAGAGTATACATGAATAAGAGCAAGGTTATTAGCTACAGTAGAGTTGAGGAACAAGTCAATTGGGAGGTAAGTTTAAATAAAGAGAAACTAGAGGAAGTGAAGTGTTTTAGATATTGTTTTAGATATATGGGAGTGGATTTGGTAGCGGGTGGAACCATGGATATGGAAATGAATCATAGGTTTGGGGAGGAGGAGAAAGTTCTGGGAGCGTTGAAGAACATGTGGAAGTCAAGAACGGTATCTTGGAAAGCAAAAATGGGTATGTTTGAATGAAGGGTGGTTCCAACAATGATATATGTTTGCAAGGCGTGGGTTAGAAATAGAGTTGTGCGGAGGAAGGTGGATGTGCTGGAAATGAGATGTTCGAGGACAATATGTGGTGTGAGGTGGTTTTATCGAGTAAGCAATGAAAGGGTAAGAGAGTTGTATTGTAATAAAATGAATGTGGTTGAGAGAGCAGAAGAGGGTGTTTTGAAATGGTTTGGTCACATGCAGAGAATGAGTGAGGAAAGATTGAGAAAGAGGACATATGATTCAGAGGTGCAAGGAACAAGGAGAAGTAGGACAAAAATTGGAAGTGGAAAGATGGATTGAGAAAGATTTTGAGTGATCGGAGAATAACGTGTAGGAGGGTGAAAGGCGGGCAAGGAATTGATTGAATTGGAACGATGTGGTATACAGGTGTCGACCTACTGTCATTGGATTGAAGCAGGGCATGTGAAGCTCCTGGGGTAAACCAGAGAAAGTTCTGTGGGGCCTGAATATGGAAAGGGAGCTCTGGTTACGATACATTATACATGACAGCTAGAGACTGAGTGTGAACGAATGTGGGCGTTGTTGTCTTTTCCTAGCGTTACGTCGCGTATATGCGGGGGAAGGGGGTTGTTATTTCATGTGTGGCGGGGTGGCGACGGGAATGAATAAGGGCGGACAGTGTGAACTATGTACATGAGTATATTTGCATATGTCTGTGTGAATATATATATATATATATATATATATATATATATATATATATATATATATATATATATATATATATATATATATATATATATATATATATATATATATATATATATATATATATATATATATATATATATATATATATATATATATATATATATATATATATATGTATATATATATATATATATATATATATATATATATATATATATATATATATATATATATATATATATATATATATATATATATATATATATATATATATATATATATATATATATATATATATATATATATATATATATATATATATATATATATATATATATATATATATATATATATATATATATATATATATATATATATATATATATATATATATATATATGTATATATATATATATATACATATATATATATATATATATATATATATATATATATATATATATATATATATATATATATATATATATATATATGTTATCCCTGGGGATAGGGGAGAAAGAATACTTCCCACGTATTCCCTGCGTGTCGTAGAAGGCGACTAAAAGGGGAGGGAGCGGGGGGCTGGGAATCCTCCCCTCTCAATTTTTTTTAATTTTCCAAAAGAGGGAACAGAGAAAGGGGCCAGGTGAGGATATTCCCTCAATGGCCCAGTCCTCTGTTCTTAACGCTACCTCGCTAACACGGGAAATGGCGAATAGTTTGAAAAGAAAAAAAAAAAATATATATATATATATATATATATATGTATATATATATATATATATATATATATATATATATATATATATATATATTGTTATATTCTATTATACTTTGTCGCTGTCCTCCGCGTCAGCTAAGTAGCGCAACGAAACAGACAAAAGAATGTCCCAAGCAACCCACATACTTGTATATACCTACACGTCCACACACGCAACTATACATACCTATACATCTCAGGGTATACATATATATACATTCACAGACATATACATACATACCCATGGGTATAATTTATATTGTCTGCCCTTATTCATTCCCATTGCCTCTCCGCCACACATGAAATGACAGACCCTCCCCCCGCATGTGCGCGACGTAGCTGTAAGAAAAGACAGCAAAGGCCTCATTCATCCACACTCAGTATCTTGCTGTCATGTATAATGCACCGAAACCACAGCTCCCTTTCCACATCCAGGCCCCACAAAACGTTCCATCGTTTTCCCCAGACACTTCACATGCCCTTGTTCAATCCATTGACAGCACGTCCACATAGGTATACAACATCGTTCCAATTCACTCTATTCCTTGCACGCCTTTCACCCTCCTGCATGTTCAAGTCCCGATAACTCAATATATTTTTCAGTTCATCTTTCCACTTCCAGTTTGGTGTCCCACTTCTACTTGTTCCCTCTACCTCTGACACATATATCCTCTTTGTCAATTTTTCCTCACTAATTCTCTCCATGCGACGCGACAAAACCATTTCAAAACCGCTTCTTCTCCTCTCTCAACAACACTCATTTAATTACCACACATCTCTCTTACCTTTCATTGCATACTCGTTCAAACCAACTCACACCACATATTGTCCTCAAACATCTCATTTCCAGCACATCCACTATCCTCCACAACACACTATCTATAGCCCACGCCTCGCAGCCATATAACATTGTTCGAACCACTATTCCTTCAAACATACCCGCTTTTGCTCTCCAAGAAAACGTCCTCAACTTCCACACATTTTGAACGCTCCTAGAACTTTCGCCTTCTTCCCCACTCTATGATTGACTTCCGCTTCCATGGTTCCATCCGTAGACAAATCCACTCCCAGATATCTAAAACACTTCACTTCCTCTAGTTTTTCTCTATTCACACGTACCTCCCAATAGACTTGTTTCTCAACCCTATTGTACCTAATAACCTTCCTCTTATTGATATTTACTCTCACATTTACCCGTGATGCAAACCAATATTCACCGAGGAGCAATCACTTTCCTCTCTTGCTACAGGTACAAATGCCTTACATCTTCGATAGAAACTTTTCACTGCTTCTGACGCCATATATTCTTAATGTCTTCCATAGTGCATCTCTATGAACCCTAACGTATGCCTTCTGCAGACTCATAAATACAAAATACAAATGAATTTGCTTTTCTAAGTATATCTAACATATATTCTTGAAAGCAAACACCTGACTCCATTATTCTCTACCACTTCTGAAACAACCCTGCTCTTCCCCAATCTGATCCTCTGTACTTGCCTTCATCCTCTAATTCAATACACTCCCTTCTCTTTCCCAGGAATACTCAAGAAACTTATACCACTGTAATTTGAGCACTCACTTTTATCCTCATTGCCTTTGTGCGATGGCAATATGCAAGCATTCCGCCAATCCTCAGGTTCCTCACAATAAGTTATACATACTTTAGATAACGTTATTAACTCGTCAACAATACAGTCTATCCTTTTTTAAAAAGATTTAACTGCAAAACCATCCAAACACGCTCCATTGTCGGCTTTCATCTTCTGCAAAGCTTTTACTACCTTCCCTCTGTTTACAAACTCATTCTCCCTTACCCTCTAACGTTCCACACCACCCCGACCAAAACACTCCAAATCTGCCACTTTATTATCAAACACATTCGACAAACCTTCAAAATACTCGCCCCATCTCCTTCTCAAATCACCACTGCTTGTTATTGCCTTCCCATTAGCCCCATCCACTGATGCTCCCATTTGTTCCCTTGTTTTACGCACCTTATTTACCTCCTTCCAAAACTTATATATATATATATATATATATATATATATATATATATATATATATATATATATATATATATATATATATATATATATATATATATATATATATATATATATATATGTATATATAAATATATATGTATATATATATATCTTTCTTTTTTCTTTCAAACTATTCGTCATTTCCCGCATTAGCGAGGTAGCGTTAAGAACAGAGGACTGAGCCTTTGAGGGACTACCCTCACCTGGCCCAATTCTCTGTTCCTTCTTTTGGAAAATTAAAAAAAAAAAAAAAAAAAAAACGAGAGGGGAGGATTTCCAGCACCCCGCTCCCTCCCCTTTTAGTCGCCTTCTACGACACGCAGGGAATACGTGGGAAGTATTCTTGCTCCCCTATCCCCAGGGATACATATATATATATATATATATATATATATATATATATATATATATATATATATATATATATATATATATATATATATATATATATATATATATATATATATATATATATATGTATTCCTATGAGTCCACGGGGAAAACGAAACACGATAAGGTTCCCAAGTGCACTTTCGTGTTATAATCACATCATCACGTTAAAAACTATAATCATTGTATTGACGGGAGTAACGCCATCTTAGTTATTAACTCTGACTCTATTACCAAGAGAAATATTATTGAATCTGCTATCATTAAATACACAAAGAATTATAATCTAAATATTTGTGATGGTCTATACAAATTAGATAACTTTATTGTTGATAGAATTTGTAAAAACATAACTTTATGAACGCTCGTTGAACGTTTTAGACAATCATTATTAACTCTATTACCAAGAGAAATATCGTTTTATTTTCTACTATTAAATACACAAAGAATTACATTCATAATATTAGTGATGATCTATACAAATTAGATAAATTCATTGTTGATAAAATATGTAAAAGGATTAGTTTATGAACGCGCATTCTTTGTTTTGGAAAATCATGTTTACCAAATGGCGTTCTAGCTTCGTCTCTTCG
>NC_092238.1:52050077-52060077 GCF_036320965.1 Panulirus ornatus | reverse complement strand
TTCAGTAATTTAAGAATATTTTTATGGTACACATGAATTGATGTAGACAACTGTGTATATATATATATATATATATATATATATATATATATATATATATATATATATATATATGTGTATGTGTGTGTATGTGTGTGTGTGTATATATATATATGTATATATATATATATATATATATATATATATATATATATATATATATATATATATATATATATATATATATATATATATATATATATATATGTATATATATATATATATATATATATATATATATATATATATATATATATATATATATATATATATATATATATATATATATATATATATCTTTTTCTTTCTTTCTTTCAAACTATTCGCCATTTCCCGCATTAGCGAGGTAGCGTTAAGAACAGAGGACTGGGCCCTTGAGGGAATACCCTCACCTGGCCCAATTCTCTGTTCCTTCTTTTGGAAAAAAAAAAAGAAAAAAAAAAAACGAGAGGGGAGGATTTCCAGCCCCCCGCTCCCTCCCCTTTTAGTCGCCTTCTACGACACGCAGGGAATACGTGGGAAGTATTCTTAATCCCCTATCCCCAGGGATAATATATATATATATATATATATATATATATATATATATATATATATATATATATATATATATATATATATATATATATATGTATATATATATTATCCCTGGGGATAGGGGAGAAAATATACTTCCCACGCATTCCTCATGTGTCATAGAAGGCGACTAGAGGGGACGGGAGCGGGTAGCCAGACATCCTCCCCTCCTTGTGTTTTATCTTTCTGAAATAGGAAACAGAGGAAGGGGTCAGGCAGGGATTGCTCATCCTCCTCGAAGGCTCAGATTGGGGTGTCAAAATATGTGTGGATGTAACAAAGATGTGAAAAAAGGAGAGATAGGTTGTATGTTTGAGGAAAGGAACCTGGATGTTTTGGCTCTGAGTGAAACGAAGCTCAAGGGTAAAGGGGAAGTGTGGTTTGGGAATGTCTTGGGAGTAAAGTCAGGGGTTAGTGAGAGGACAAGAGCAAGGAAAGGAGTAGCACTACTCCTAAAACAGGAGTTGTGGGAGTATGTGATAGAATGTTAGAAAGTAAATTCTCTATTAATATGGGTAAAACTGAAAGTTGATTGAGAGAGATGGATGATTATTGGTGCATATGCACCTGGGCAGGAGAAGAAAGATCATGAGAGGCAAGTGCTTTGGGAGCAGCTGAATGATTGTGTTAGTGATTTTGATGCACGAGACCGGGTTATAGTGATGGGTGATTTGAATGCAAAGGTGAGGAATGTGGCAGTTGAGGGAATAATTGGTATACATGGGGTGTTGTTTTGTAAATGGAAATGGTGAAGAGCTTGTAGATTTATGTGCTGAAAAAGGACTGGTGATTGGGAATATCTGGTTTAAAAAGCGAGATATACATAGGTATACGTATGTAAGTAGGAGAGATGTCCAGAGAGCGTTATTGGATTAAGTGTTAATTGACAAGCGCGCGAAAGAGAGACTTTTGGATATTAATGTGCTGAGAGGTGCAACTGGAGAGATGTCTGATCATTATCTTGTGGAGGCAAAGATGAATATTTGTATGGGTTTTCAGAAAAGAAGAGTGAATGTTCGGGTGAAGAGGGTGGTGAGAGTAAGTGAGCTTGGAAGGAGTCTTGTATGAGGAAGTACCAGGAGGGAGTGAGTACAGAATGGAAAAACGTGAGAACAAAGGAGGTAAGGGGAGTGGGGGAGGAATGGGATGTATTTAGGGAAGCAGTGATGGTTTCCGCAAAAGATGCTTGTGGCATGAAAAGCGTGGGAGGTAGGTTGATTAGAAAGGGTACTGAGTGGTGAGATGAAGAGGTAAGATTATTAGTGAAAGAGAAGAGATAGGGATTTGGATGATTATTGCAGGGAAAAATGCAAATGAGTGGGAGATGTATAAAAGAAAGAGGCAAGAGGTCAAGAGAAAGGTGCAAGAGGTGAAAAGGAGGGCAAATGAGTGTTGGGGTGAGAGAGTATCAATAAATTTTAGGGAAAATAAAAAGATGTTCTAGAAGGAGGTAAATAGAGTGCGGAAGACAAGGGAGGAAATGGGAACTTCAGTGAAGGGAGCTAATGGGGAGGCGATAACAAGGAGTGGTGATGTGAGAAGTATATGGAGTGAGTATTTTGAAGGTTTGTTGAATGTGCTTGATGAGAGAGTGGCAGATATAGGGTGTTTTGGTCGAGGTGGTGTGCAAAGTGAGAGGGTTAGGGAAAATAATTTGGTAAACAGAGAAGAGGTAGTATAAGTTTTGCGGATGATGAAGGCCAGCAAGGCAACAGGTTTGGATGGTATTGCAGTGGAATTTATGAAAAAAGGGGATGACTGTATTGTAGACTGGTTGGTAAAGTTATTTAATGTATGTATGATTTACGGTGAGGTGCCTGAGGATTGGCGGAATGCTTGCATAGTGTCATTGTACAAAGGCAAAGGGGATAAGAGTGAGTTTTCAAATTACAGAGGTATAAGTTTGTTGAGTATTCCTGGTAAATTATACGGGAGGGTATTGATTGAGAGGGTAAAGGCATGTACAGAGCATCAGATTGGGGAAGAGCAGTGTTGTTTCAGAGGTGGTACAGGATGTGTGGATCAGGTGTTTGCTTTGAAGAATGTATGAGAGAAATACTTAGAAAAGCAAATGGATTTGTATGTAGCATTTATGGATATGGAGAAGTCATATGATAGAGTTGATAGAGATGCTTTGTGGAAGTTACTAAGAATATATGGTGTGGGAGGCAAGATGTTATGCAGTGAAAAGTTTTTATCGAGGATGTAAGGCATGTGTACGTGTAGGAAGAGAGGAGAGTGATTGGTTCTCAGTGAATGTAGGTTTGCGGCAGGGGTGTGTGATGTCTCCATGGTTGTTTAATTTGTTTATGGATGGGGTTGTTAGGGAGGTGAGTGCAAGAGTTTTGGAAAGAGGGGCAAGTATGCAAGCTATTGGGGATCAGAGAACTTGGGAAGTGAGTCAGTTGTTGTTCGCTGATGATACAGCTCTGGTGGCTGATTCATGTGAGAAACTGAAGAAGCTGGTGACTGAGTTTGGTAAAGTGTGTGAAAGAAGAAAGTTAAGAGTAAATGTACAGTTAGGTACAGTTGGGTTTAAGGTCAAGTCAATTGGGAGGTAAGTTTGAATGGAGAAAAACTGGAGGAAGTAAAGTGTTTTAGATATCTTTGAGTGGATCTGGCAGCGGATGGAACCATGGAAGCTGAAGCGAATCATAAGGTGGGGGAGGAGGCGAAAATCCTGGGAGCCTTGAAGAATGTTTGAAAGTCGAGAACATTATCTGGCAAAGCAAAAATGTTTATGTTTGAAGGAATAGTGGTTCCAACAATGCCTATGGTTGCGAGGCGTGGGCTATTGATAGAGTTGTGCGTAGGAGGGTGGATGTGCGGGAAATGAGATGTTTGAGGACAATATGTGGTGAGAGTTGGTTTTATCAAGTAAGTAATGTAAGGGTAAAGAGATGTGTGGAAATAAAAAGAACGTAGTTAAGAGGGCAGAGGAGGGTGTTTTGAAATGGTTTGGGCACATGGAGAGAATGAGTGAGGAAAGAATGACCAAGAGGATATATGTGTCGGAGGTGGAGGGAACGAGGAGAAGTAGGAGACCAAATTGGAGGTGGAAAGATGGAGTGAAAAAGATTTTGAGTGATCGAGGCCTGAACATGCAGGAGGGTGAAAGGCGTGCAAGGTATAGAGTGAATTGGATCGATATGTTATTCCGGGGTCGACTTGCTGTCAATGGATTGAATCAGGGCATGTGAAGCGTCTGGGGTAAACCATGGAAAGTTCTGTGCGGCCTGGATGTGGAAAGGGAGCTGTGGTTTCGGGCATTATTACATGACAGCTAGAGACTAGGTGTGAACGAATGGGGCCTTTGTTGTCTTTTCGTAGCGCTACCTCGCACACATGAGGGGGGAGAGAGATGTTATGCCATGTGTAGCGAGGTTGCGATGAGAATAAATAAGGGCAGATAGTATGAATTATGTACATGTGTATATATATATATATATATATATATATATATATATATATATATATATATATATATATATATATATATATATATATATATATATATATATATATATATATATATATATATATATATATATATATATATATATATATATATATATATATATATATATATATATATATGTCCGAGTGTGTATATATATGTGTACATTGAGATGTATACGTATGTATATTTGCTTGTGTGGACGTGTATGTATATACATGTGTATGGGGGTGGGTTGGGCCATTTCTTTCGTCTGTTTCCTTGCGCTACCTCGCAAACGCGGGAGACAGCGACAAAGCAAAATGAATAAATAAACATATATATTTATCTATTTTTGCTTTGTCGATGTCTACCACGTTAGCGAGGTAGCACAAAAAAACAGACGAAAGAATGGAACAACTCACCCACATGCACAAGTATATACATACACGTCCACACACGCAAATATACATACCTATACATCTCAATGTATACATATATATACACACACAGACATGTAATCACATACAAATGTACGTAACTCCTACTGTTGGCCTTTATTCATTCCCATCGCCACCCCGCCACTCATGAAATAACAATCTCGTCCCCCTTCATGTGCGCGAGGTCAGCGCTAGGAAAAGACAATAAAGCCCACATTCGTTCACACTCACTCTCTAGCTGTCTTGTAATAATGCACCGAGACCACAGCTTCCTTTCCACATCCAGGCCCCATAGAAGTTTCCATAGTTTACCACAAACGCTTCATATGCCTCTGTTCAATCCATTGACAGCACGTCGACCCCTGTATACCACATCGTTCCAATTCACTCTCTTCCTTGCACTCCTTTCTCCCTCCTGCTTGTTCAGGCCTCGATCACTCAAAATCTTTTTCACTCCAGTTTTTCACCTCTAATTTGGTCTCCCATTTCTCCTCATTCTCTCCACCTGTGCCACATATATCCTTTTGGTCAATCTTTCCTCACTCATTCTCTCCATGTGACAAAACTTATTCGATCAAACCACCTCACCCCATATAGTGTCCTCAAACATCTCATTTCCAGCACATCCACCCTCCTCTGCAAAACTCTATCTATAGCCAAGGCCTCGGAACAATATAAAATCATTGGAGCCACTATTCCTTCAAACATACCCATTTTTGCTTTCCGAGATAATGCTTTCGACTTCCACACATTGTTCAGCTCTCTGAGAATTTTCGCTCCCTCTCCCACCTTTTGATTCACTTCTGCTTCCATGGTTCCATCCGTTGTTAAATCCACTCCCAGATATCTAAATTAGTTTACTTCCTCCAGTTTTTCTCCATTCAATCTTACCTCCCAGTTGACTTGTCCCTAAACCCTAATATATCTAATAACCTTGGTTTTACTCATATTTACTCTCAACTTTCTTCTTTCACAAAATTTACCAAATTCATTCACCGGCTTCTGCAGTTTCTCACACGAATCAGCCACCAGCGCTGTATCATCAGCGAACAACTGACTCACTTCCCAAGCTCTCTCATCCACAACAGACTGCATACTTGCCCCTCTTTCCAAAACTCTTGCATTCACCTCCCTAACAACCACATCCACAGACAAATTAAACAACCACTGGGACATGACACACCCCTGCCACAAACCTACATTCACTGAGAACAAATCACTTTCCTCTCTTCGTGCACGTACATATGCCTCATATCCTCGATAAAAACTTTTCTCTGTTTCTAATAACTTGCCTCCCACATCATATATTCTTAGTGCCTACCACAGAGCATCTTTATCAACTCTATCATATGCCTTCTCTGGATCCATGAATGATACATACAAATCGATTTGCTTTTCTAAGTATTTCTCACATACATTCTTCAAAGTAAACACCTGATCCACACATCCTCTACCACTTTTGAAACCTCACTGATCTTCCCCAATCTGATGCTCTGTACATGCGTCCCATATAATTTCCCAGGAATACTCAGCAAACTTATACCTCTGTAATTTGAGCACTCACTTTTATCCCCTTTCCCTTTGTACAATGGCACTATGCAAGCATTCCGCCAATCCTCAGGCTCCTCACCATGAATTATACTTACATTAAATAACCTTACCAACCAGTCAATTATACAGTCACCCCCTTTTTTATATGAATTCCACTGCAATACCATCCAAACCCGCTGCCTTGCCGGCTTTCATCTTCCGCAGAGCTTTTGCTACCTCTTCTCTGTTTACCAAATCATTTTCCCTAACTCTCTCACTTTGCACACCACCTCGACCTAAAAACCCTATATCTGCCACTCTATCATCAAGCACAATTAACAAACCTTCAAAATACTCACTCCATCTCCTTCTCACATCACCACTACTTGTTATCACCTCCCCATTAGCTCCCTTCACTGAAGTTCCCATTTGTTCCCTTGTCTTACGCACTTTATTTACATCCTCCGAAAACATCTTGTTATCCTCCCTAAAATTTAATGATACTTTTTCAGCACAACTCTTATTTACCCTCTTTTTCACCTCATGCACGTTTCTCTTGACCTCCTGCCTCTTTCATTTATACACCTCCCGGTCATTTGAATTATTTCCCTGCAAAAATCGTTCAAATGCCTTTCTCTATTCTCTCACTGATAATCTTACTTCCTCATCCTACCACTCACTAACCTTTTTAATCTGCCCACCACCCACGTTTCTCATGCCACAAACATCTTTTGTGCAAGCCATCACTGCTTCCTTAAATTCATCCTATTCCTGCCCCTCTCCCCTTACGTCCTTTGTTCTCACCTTTTCTTATTCTTTACTCAGTCTCTCCTGGTACTTCCTCACACAAATCTCCTTCCCAAGCTCACCTACTCTCACTACTCTCTTCACCCCAACATTCTCTCTTCTTTTCTGAAAACCTCTAAAAATCTTCACCTTCGCCTCACACAAGAGAATTTTCAGACATCACTCCAGTTGCACCTCACAGCACAGTAACATCCCCCTTGTGGATAGGGGAGAAACAATACTTTCCACGCATACCTCACGCGTCTTGGAAGACGACTACAGGGGACAGGAGCCCGGGGCTAGAAAAACTATCCTCCTTGTATTTTAACTTTCTAAAAGGGGAAACAGAAGAAGAAGTCGCACGGGGAGTGCTCATCTTCATCAAAGGCTCAGATTGGGGGTTCAAAAGTGTGTGGATGTAACCAAGATGAGAAAAAAGTAGAGATACGTAGTATGTTTGAGGAATGTAACCTGGATGTTTTGGCTTTGAGGTTAACGAAGCTCAAGGTGTAAAAGTGAAGAGTGGTTTGGGAATGTCTTTGGAATAAAGTCAGGGGTTGGTGAGAGGACAAGAGCAAGGGAAGCAGAAGTACCACTCAGAAAACAGGAGTGGTGGGAGTATGTGATGCAGTGTAAGAAAGTAAACTCTATATTGATATGGGTAAAACTCAAAGTGGATAGAGAGAGATGGGTGATCATTGATGCCTATACACCTGGGCAAGAAAAGAAAGATCATGCGAGGCAAGCGTTTTGGGAGCAGCTGATAGTGTGTGTTAGTATTTCTAATGCACGAGACTGGATTATAGTGATAATTGATTTGAATGCAAAAGTGAGTAATGTGGCCGTTGAGTTAATAATTTGTGTACACGGGTTGTTCAGTGTTTTAAACGGAAATGGTGAAGAGCTCGTAGATTTGTGCGCTGAAATAGGACTGGTGATTGGGAATACCTAGTTTAAAAAGAGACATACATAAGGATACTTATGTAAGTAGAAGAGATGGCCAGGGAGTGTAAATGGATTACTTCTTAATTAATATGCGCGCGAAAAAGAGACTTTTGGATATTAATGTGCTGAGAGGTTCAACTGGAGGGATGGCTGCTCATTATCTTGTGCAGGCGAAGGTGAAGATTTGTAGAGGTTTTCAGAAAGGAAGAGAGATTTTTATGGTGAAGAGAGTGGTGAGAGGAGGTGAGCTTGGGAAGGAGAGTTGTGTGAGGAAGTACCAGGAGAGACTGAGTACAGAATTGAAAAAGATGAGAGCAAAGGACGTAAGGGGAGTGGGGGAGGAATGGGATGTGATTAGGGAAACAGTGATGGCCTGCATAAAAGATACTTGTGGCATGAGAAGCGTGAGAAGTGGGCAGATTAGAAAGGGTACTGAATGGTGGGATGAAGAAGTAAGATTATTAGTGAAAGAGAGGAGAGAGGCATTTGGACGAGATTTGCAGGGAAGTATTGCAAATGACTGAGAGTTCTGTAAAAACCTGAGGCAGGAGGTCAAGACAAAGGTGCAAGAGGTGAAAAAGAGGGCAAATGAGAGTTGGGGTGAAAGAGTATCATTAGAATTTAGGGAGGATAAAAAGATGATTTAGAAAGAGGTAAAAAATGTGCATAAGATAAGAGAACAAATGGGTACATCGGTGAATGGGCCTAATGGGGAGGTGATAACAAGTAGTGGTGATGAGAGAGGGAGATGGAGTGGGTATTTTGAAGGTTTGTTGAGTGTATTTGATGATAGAGTGGTAGATATAGGGTATTTTGGTCGAGGTGGTGTGTGAAGTGAGAGAGTTAGGTAGAGTGATTTGGTAAACAGAAAAGAGGTAGTAAAAGCTTTGCGGAAAATGAAAGCCGGCAAGGTAACGGGTTTTGATGGTATTGCAGTGGAATATAGTAAAAAAGGGGTTGACTTTCTTTTCGACTGGTTAATATGGATATTCAATGTACGTATGACTTATGCTGAGCTGCTTAAGCATGGCGGAATGCGTGCATAGTGCCATTGTAAATAAGCAAAGCGGATAAAGGTTAATGCTCAAATTACAAAGGTGTAAGTTTTATTGAACATTCCTGGTAAATTATATGTTACGGTATTGATTAAGAGGGTGAGGGCAAGTACAGAACATCAGATCAGGGAAGAACAGTGTGGTTTCAAAAGTGGTAGAGGATGTGTGGATCATGTATTTCCTTTGAAGAATGTATGTGAGAAATACTTAGAAAAGCAAATGGATTTTTATGTAGCATTTATGGATCTGGAGAAGGCATTTGATAGAGTTGATAGAGATGCTCTGTGGAAGGTATTAGGAATATGTAGTGTGAAGGCAAGCTGCTAGAAGCAGTGAAGTTTTTTCGAGGACGAAAGGCATATGTACGAGTAGGAAGAGAGGAAAGTGATTGGTTCCCAGCGAATGTCGGTTTCCGGCAGGGTTGCGTGATGTCTCCATGGTTGTTTAATTTGTTTATGGATTGGGTTGTTAAAGAGATGAATCCAAAAGTTTTGGAATGATTGGTAAGTATGCAGTCTGTTGTTGATGAGAGCTCTTGGGAAGTGAGTCAGTTTTTGTTCGCTGATGATACTGCGCTGGTGGTTGATTCGGATGAGAAACTGCAAAAGCTGGTGACTGAGTTTGGTAAAGTGTGTGAAAAAAGAAAGCTGAGAGTAGATGTGAACAAGAACAAGGTTAATAGGTACAGCAGGGGTTGAGGGATAAGTTAACTGGGAGGTAAGTTTGAATGGAGAAAAATTGGAGAAAGTGAAGTGTTTTAGACATCTGGGAGTGGATCTGGTAAGGGAAGGAACCATGGAAGCGGAAGTGAGTCGCAGGGTGGGGGAGGGTGCGAACGTTCAGAGAGCGTTGAAAAATGTGTGGAAGGCGGGTACATTATCTCGGAAAGCAAAAACGTTTATGTGTTTATGTTTGAAGGAATAGTGGTTCCAACAATGTCACATGGTTACGAGGTGTGGGCTATAGATAGAGTTGTGCGGAGGAAGGTAAATGTGTTGGAAACGAGATGTTTGAGGACAATATGTGCTGTAAGGTGGGTTGATGGAGTAAGTAATGCAAGGGTAAGAGAGATGTGTGGTAATAAATAAATTGTGGTTGAGAGGGTTTTTTCAAATGGTTTGGGCACATGGAGAGAATGAGTGAGTTATATATATATGTATATATATATATATATATATATATATATATATATA
>NC_092238.1:52014601-52049977 GCF_036320965.1 Panulirus ornatus | reverse complement strand
TCCTCTACCACTTCTGAAACCCACACTGCTCTTCCCCAATCTATAATTCGACATCCTTTCAACCCCATCAATACCTCCCATAAAATTTCCAGGAAAACTAACAAACTTATACCCCTGTAATTTGAGCACTCACTCTATCCCCTTGCCTTTGTACAATGGCACTATCAGGCATTCCCCAATCCTAAAGCATACCAATGAATCAAAAATACTTTAAAATATCCTTACCAACCAGTCAAAAACAGTCCCCCTTTTTAATAAATCCACTGCAATTTACCACCCAAAAACGGTCCCTTGCCGGCTTTCATCCCTCAAAAGCCTTTTAAAATCTTCTCTTTTAAACCAAATCATTTTCCTTACCCTCTCATTTTGGCACACCACCTCGCCAAACATCTTATATATGCCACTCTATCATCTAACAAAATTAAAACAAACCTTCAAAATACTCACTCCAACTCCTTCTTCACATCACCAATATTGTTATTACCTCCCCACTGCCCCATTACTGATTTCACATTTGTTCCCTGTCGTTACCACTTTTTTTACCTCCTTCCAAAACATTTTTTATTCCCCAAAATTTATAATACTCTCACCCCAACTCTCTTTTCCTCTTTTTCACCTTTGCACCTTTCTCTTGCCCTCCTGCCTCTTTCTTTATACATCCCCCATAATTGCATATTTCCCTACAAAATTCCAATGCCCTTCTCTTCCTTTCACTATAATCTTATTTTCACCCACCACTCACTCCCTTCTAACCCCACCCTCCACCTTCTCATGCCAAAGCATCTTTGCACACCATAAATGTTCCCAAATAAAACCCATTCCTCCCCACTCCCCTTCCCTCCTTGCTCTCACAATTTTTCATTCTGACTAAGTCTTCCTGGTACTTCCTCACGAAAATTCCTTCCCAAGCTCATTTACTCTCACCAATCTTTCCCCCCAAAATTTTCACTCCTTTCTGAAACCTCTAAAAAATCCTCATTTTGCCCCCACAAAATAATGATCAACAATCCCTCCAGTTGCCCCTCTCAGCAATTCATCCAAAAGCTCTCTTTCGCGCCCCATCAATTAAAACGTAATCCATACGCTCTCTGGCCATCCTCATACTTACATACGTATACTTTGTAATCCCTTTTTAAACCAGGTATTTCCCAAATTCCCCAAATCCTTTTTCAGCACAAAATCTACAACTCTTCACCATTTCCATTTACAAAACTAAACACCCATTAACCCAAATTTTTCCCTCAACTGCCATTACTACCCCTTTTAATTCAAAACACCCATCACCATAACCCGTCGGGGCCAAAAACCACTAACCAAATCTTCAGCTGCTCCCAAAACCCTTGCCTTATATCTTCTTTATGCCAGGAGCATACACCAATCATTCACCCATCCTCTTTCCATCCCAAATTTCATTTTACCCTTTAATCAAATTTACTTTCTTAAATTCTTTACATAATCCCAAACCCTGTTTCAGGAGTACTGCTCCTTCCCTGCTTTTTGTCCCCTCACAACTCCTTCTTTCTCCCAAGTCATATCCCAAACCTCTCTTCACCCCTTTTCCCCTTTATTTTTCGTTTCACTTAAAACAAAACATCCCCATGTTCCTTTCCTCAAACATACTACCTATCTCTCATTTTTACATTTAGTTACATCCACATATTTAGACACCCCAGTCTGACCATTCCCCAGAGGATGAGCACTTCCCGCGTTACTATCTTCTTTCTGTTCCCATTTAGAAAGTTAAAAATAAAAGGAGGGAGGATTTTGGGCCCCCCGCCCGTCCCTTTAGTCACCTTTTACGAAACGCGAAGGAAAAAATAAATATTATAAATTATAAATATATATATATATATATATAATATATATAATAAAATAATTATCCCTGGGGATAGGCGAGAAAGAATCTTCCTCCCCGTTTTTTCCCTGCGTGTCGTAAAAGGGCGACTAAAAGGGGAGGGAGCGGGGGGCTGGAAATCCTCCCCTCTCGTTTTTTTTTTTTTTTTTTTTTTTTCCAAAAGAAGGAACAGAGAATTGGGCCATTGAGGGAAAGTACCCCCCAAAGGCCCAGTCCTCTTTTTAACCTACCTCGCTAATGCGGGAAATGGCAAATAGTTTGAAAGAAAAAAGATATATAAATATATATATGTAATATATTATATATAAAAAGTGTGTGTGTTTTAAATTACCACAAACACACACACCACACACAACACACACATATATTATATATATATATATATAAATAAATATATATATATAAATTAATAAAAATATATATATATATTATATATATAATTATTATTTATTTTTTATTTCTTTTTTGCTTTGTCGCTGTCCCCCGCGTTAGCGAGGTAGCGCAAGGAAACAGACGAAAGAACGCCCAACCCGCCACATACACATACATAAACATACACGTCCACATACCCCAATATACATACCTAAAACATCTTAATGTACACATACTTATACACACACAGACATACACATAACACACAGGGTAACATCATTCAAAACTGTCTGTCCCTTTTTTTGTTCCCATCGCCATCCCGCCACAAAATGGAATAAACACCCCTCCCACTCAGGTGGCGAGGAAGAGCTAGAAAAGACCCCAAAAGGCCCAATTCGTTCACACTCAAGTCTCTAGTTTTCCCACTTAAATATGCACCGAAACCACACCTCCCTTTCCACAACCGGGCCCCCACACAATTTTCCCAAAGGTTTACCCCAGACGCTTCACATGCCCGGGATCAGTCCACTACAGCACCCGACCCCGATAACCCAAAACATCGTACCAGTTCATTCTTTTCCTTGCACGCCTTTCACCCACGTCCCCATGTTCAGGCCCCGATCACTCAAAAATTTTTTTTCACTCCATTTTTCCACCTCCAATTTGGTCTCCCACTTCTCATTCTCTCCACTCTGACACATATTACCTCTTGGTCAATCTTTCCTAACCATCTCTCCATTTTGACCAAACCATTTCAAAACCCCCTCTTCTGCCTTCAACCACAACTCTTTTTATTTCCACACATCTCTTTTAAACCCTTACATTACTTACTCGATCAAACCACCTCAAATCACATATTGTCCTCAAACATCCATTTCCAGCACATCCACCCTCCTGCGCACAACTCTATCCATAGCCCACCCCTCGCAACCAAACACTTTTGTTGGAACCCACTATTCCTTCAAACATACCCAAATTTTTGCTTAACAAATATAATGTTCTCGACTTCCAAACTCTTAAAGGGCCTCCCAGAATTTTCGCCCCTCCCCCACCAAATGATTAAACTTCCGCTTCCATGGTTCCACCCGATGCCAGATCCACTCCAGAAATCTAAAACACTTTACTTCCTCCAGTTTTTCCTCATTCAAACTTACTCCCAATTGACTTGACCCTTAACCCAAATGCATTTAATAAATTTTCTCTTATTACCCTTACTTTTAACTTATTTCCGTTTAAAACCCAAAAGTCCTGAGAACCAATCACTTTCCTCTCTTCCTACACGTACATATGCCTTACATCCTCGATAAAAACTTTTCACTGCTTCTAACAACTTGCCTCCCACACCATATATTCTTTATACCTTCCACAGAGCATCTCTATCAACTCTATCATATGCCTTCTCCAGACCCATAAATGCTACATACAAATCCATTTGCTTTTCTAAGTATTTCTCACATACATTCTTCAAAGCAAACACCTGATCCACACATCCTCTACCACTTCTGAAACCACACTGCTCTTCCCCAATCTCATGCTCGGTACATGCCTTCAACCTCTCAATCAATACCTTCCCATAAAATTTACCAGGAATACTCAACGAACTTATACCTCTGTAATTTGAGCACTCTTATCCCCTTTGCCTTTGTACAATGGCACTATGCAGGCATTCCGCCAATCCTCAGGCACCTCACCATGAGTCATACATACATTAAATAACCTTACCAACCAGTCAACAATACAGTCACCCCTTTTTTAATAAATTCCACTGCAATACCATCCAAAACTGCTGCCTTGCCGGCTTTCATCTTCCGCAAAGCCTTTACTACCTCTTCTCTATTTACCAAATCATTTTCCCTTACCCTCTCACTTTGCACACCACCTCGACCAAAACACCCTATATCTGCCACTCTATCATCAAACACATTCAACAAACCTTCAAAATACTCACTCCATCTCCCTCTCATATCACCACTACTTGTTATCACCTCCGCATTTGCGCCCTTCACTGAAGTTCCCATTTGCTCCCTTGTCTTACACACTTTATTTACCTCCTTCCAGAACATATTTTTATTCTCCCGAAAATTTAATGATATTCTCTCACCCCAACTCTCATTTGCCCTCTTTTTCACCTCTTGCACCTTTCTCTTGACCTCCTGTCTCTTTCTTTTATACATCTCCCACTCAATTGCATTTTTCCCTGCAAAAATCGTCCAAATGCCTCTCTCTTCTCTTTCACTAATAATCTTATTTAATCACCCCACCACTCACTACCCTTTCTAATCAACCCATCTCCTACTCTTCTCATGCCAGAAGCATCTTTTGCGCAATCCATCACTGATTCCCTAAATACATACCATTCCTCACCCACTCCCCTTACTTCCATTGTTCTCACCTTTTTCCATTCTGTACTAAGTCTTTCCTGGTACTTCCTCACGCAAGTCTCCTTCCCAAGCTCACTTACTCTCACCACACTCTTCACCCCAACATTCACTCTTCTTTTCTGAAAACCCATACAAATCTTCACCTTAGCCTCCACAAGATAATGATCAGACATCCCTCCAGTTGCACCTCTCAGCACATTAACATCCAAAAGACTCTCTTTCGCGCGCCTGTCAATTAAAACGTAATCCTATAACGCTCTCTTGCCATCTCTCATACTTACATACGTATACTTATGTATATCTCGCTTTTTAAACCAGGTATTCCCAATCACCAGTCCTTTTTCAGCACATAAATCTACAAGCTCTTCACCATTTCCATTTACAAAACTGAACACAACATGTATACCAATTATTCCCTCAACTGCCACATTACTCACCTTTGCATTCAAATCACCCATCACTATAACACGATCTCGTGCATCAAAACCACTAACACACTCGTTCAGCTGCTCCCAAAACACTTGCCTCTCATGATCTTTCTTCTTATGCCCAGGTGCATATCCACCAATATTCACCCATCTCTCTCCATCAACTTTCAGTTTTACCCATATTAATCGAGAATTTACTTTCTTACATTCTGTCACATAATCCCACAACACCTGTTTCAGGAGTACTGCTACTCCTTCCCTTGCTCTTGTCCTCTCACTAACCCCTGACTTTACTCCCAAGTCATTCCCAAACCTCTCTTCCCCTTTACCCTTGATCTTCGTTTCACTTAGAGCCAAAACATCCATGTTCCTTTCCTCAAACATACTACCTATCTCTCCTTTTTTCACATCTTGGTTACATCCACATATATTTAGACACCCCAGTCTGAGCCTTCGAGGAGGATGAGCACTTCCCGCGTGACTCCTTCTTCTGTTTCCCATTTTAGAAAGTTAAAAATACAAGGAGGGGAGGATTTCTGGCCCCTCGCTCCCGTCCCCTTTAGTCACCTTTTACGAAACGCGAGGAAATATATATATATATATATATATATATATATATATATATATATATATATATATATATATATATATTATCCCTGGGGATAGGCGAGAAAGAATACTTCCCACGTATTCCCTGCGTGTCGTAGAAGGCGACTAAAAGGGGAGGGAGCGGGGGGCTGGAAATCCTCCCCTCTCGTTTTTTTTTTTTTTTTTTTTTTCCAAAAGAAGGAACAGAGAATTGGGCCAGGTGAGGGTAGTCCCTCAAAGGCCCAGTCCTCTGTTCTTAACGCTACCTCGCTAATGCGGGAAATGGCGAATAGTTTGAAAGAAAAAAGATATATATATATATATATATATATATATATATATATATATATATATATATATATATATATATATATATATGTGTGTGTGTGTAATTACACAAACACACACACACACACACACACACATATATATATATATATATATATATATATATATATATATATATAATTATTATTTATTTTTTATTAATTTATTTTGCTTTGTCGCTGTCTCCCGCGTTAGCGAGGTAGCGCAAGGAAACAGACGAAAGAATCGCCCAACCCAGCCACATACACATACATATACATATACATACACGTCCACATACGCAAATATACATACCTATACATCTTAATGTACACATACATATACACACACAGACATACACATATACACACATGTACATCATTCATACTGTCTGCCTTTATTTGTTCCCATCGCCATCCCGCCACACATGGAATAACAACCCCCTCCCATCTCATGTGTGCGAGGAAGAGCTAGGAAAAGACACCAAAGGCCCAATTCGTTCACACTCAGTCTCTAGCTGTCACGTAAATATGCACCGAAACCACACCTCCCTTTCCACATCCAGGCCCCACATAACTTTCCATGGTTTACCCCAGACGCTTCACATGCCCTGGATCAGTCCACTGACAGCACGCCGACCCCGATATACCACATCGTTCCAGTTCATTCTATTCCTTGCACGCCTTTCACCCTCGTCCATGTTCAGGCCCCGATCACTCAAAATTTTTTTCACTCCATCTTTCCACCTCCAATTTGGTCTCCCACTTCTCATTCTCTCCACCTCTGACACATATATCCTCTTGGTCAATCTTTCCTTACTCATTCTCTCCATGTGACCAAACCATTTCAAAACACCCTCTTCTGCTCTGTCAACCACACTCTTTTTATTTCCACACATCTCTCTTACCCTTACATTACTTACTCGATCAAACCACCTCAAATCACATATTGTCCTCAAACATCTCATTTCCAGCACATCCACCCTCCTGCGCACAACTCTATCCATAGCCCACGCCTCGCAACCATACAACATTGTTGGAACCACTATTCCTTCAAACATACCCATTTTTGCTTTACGATATAATGTTCTCGACTTCCAAACATTCTTCAAGGCTCCCAGAATTTTCGCCCCCTCCCCCACCCTATGATTCACTTCCGCTTCCATGGTTCCATCCGCTGCCAGATCCACTCCCAGAAATCTAAAACACTTTACTTCCTCCAGTTTTTCTCCATTCAAACTTACCTCCCAATTGACTTGACCCTTAACCCAACTGCATTTAATAAATTTGCTCTTATTCACATTTACTTTTAACTTTCTGCCGTAAACCTACAGTCACTGAGAACCAATCACTTTCCTCTCTTCCTACATGTACACATACCTTACATCCTCGATAAAAACTTTTCACTGCTTCTAACAACTTGCCTCCCACACCATATATTCTTAAAACCTTCCACAGAGCATCTCTATCAACTCTATCATATGCCTTCTCCAGATCCATAAATGCTACATACAAATCCATTTGTTTTTTTAAGTATTTCTCACATACATTCTTCACAGCAAACACCTGAATCCACACATCCTCTACCACCTCTGAAACCAAACTGCTCTTCCCCAATCTGATGCTCTGTACATGCCTTCACCCGCTCAATCAATACCCTCCCATATAATTTACCAGGAATACTCAACAAACTTATACCTCTGTAATTTGAGCACTCACTCTTATCCCTTCTGCCTTTGTACAATGGCACTATGAAAGCATTCCGCCAATCCTCAGGCACCTCACCATGAATCACACATACATTAAATAACCTTACCAACCAGTCAACAATACAGTCACCCCTTCTTTAATAAATTCCACTGCAATACCATCCAAAACTGCTGCCTTGCCGGCTTTCATCTGCGGTAAAGCTTTTACTACCTCTTCTCTGTTTACAAAATCATTTTCCCTAACCCTCTTACTTTGCACACCACCTCGACCAAAACACCCTATATCTGCAACTCTATCATCAAACACATCCAACAAACCTTCAAAATACTCACTCCATCTCCTTCTCACATCACCACTACTTGTTATCAACTCCCCATTAGCCCACTTCACTGAAGTTCGCATTTGCTCCCTTGTCTTACGCACTTTATTTACCTCCTTCCAAAACATCTTTTTATTCTCCCTGAAATTTAATGATACTCTCTCACCCCTCTCTCACTCATTTGCACTCTTTTTCATCTCTTGCACCTTTCTCTTGAGCTCCTGCCTCTTTCGTTTATACCTCTCACACTCATTTGCATTTTTTGACTGCAAAAATCGTCCAAATGTCTGTCTCTTCTCTTCCAATAATAAACTTACTTCTTCATCCCACAACTCACTACCTTTTCTAATCAACCTACCTCCCACGCTTCTCATGCCACAAGCATCTTTTGCGCAAGCCATAACTGCTTCCCTAAATACATCCCTTTCCTCCCCCACTCCCCTTACCTCCTTTATTGTCACCTTTTCCCATTCTGTACTCAGTCTCTCAATGTACTTCCTCACACAAATCTCCTTCCCAAGCTCACTTACTCTCACCACTCTCTTCAATCCAGCATTCTCTCTTCTATTCTGAAAACCCCACAAATCTTCACCTTCGCCTCCATAAGATAATGATCAGACATCCCTCCAGTTGCACCTCTCAGCACATTAACATCCAAAAGTCTCTCTTTCGTGCGTCTATCAATTAACACGCAATCTAATAACTCTCTCTGGCCATCTCTCCTACTTACATACGTATACTTATGTATATCTCGCTTTTTAAACCAGGTATTCCCAATCACCAGTCCTTTTTCAGCACATAAATCTACAAGCTCTTCACCATTTCCATTTACAACACTAAACACTCCATGTATACCAATCATTCCCTCAACTGCCACATTACTCACCTTTGCATTCAAATCACCCATCACTATAACCCGGTCTCGTGCATCAAAAGCACTAAGACACTCATTCAGCTACTCCCAAAACACTTGCCTCTCATAATCTTTCTTCTCATGCCCAGGTGCATATTCACCAATAATCACCCATCTCTCTCCATTAACTTTCAGTTTTACCCATATCAATCTAGAATTTACTTTCATACACTCTATCACATACTCCTACAACTCCTGATTAAGGAGGATATTTTTTTTTTTTTCTTCCGTGTTTGCGAGGTAACGCAAGGAAACAGAAGAAAGAAATGGCCCAACCCACCCCATACACATGTATATACATACGTCCACAAACGCAAATATACATACTTACAAAGCTTTCCATGGTTTACCCCAAACGCTTCACATGCCCTGATTGAATCCCCTGACAGCACGTCAACCCCGGTATACCACATCGATCCAATTCACTCTATTCCTTGCCCTCCTTTCACCCTCCTGCATGTTTAGGCCCCGATCACTCAAAATCTTTTTCACTCCATCTTTCCACCTCCAATTTGGTCTCCCACTTCTCATTCTCTCCACCTCTGACACATATATCCTCTTGGTCAATCTTTCCTTACTCATTCTCTCCATGTGACCAAACCATTTCAAAACACCGTCTTGTGCTCTTTCAACCACACTCTTTTTATTTCCACACATCTCTCTTACCCTATCATTACTTACTCGATCAAACCACCTCAAATCACATATTGTCCTCAAACATCTCATTTCCAGCACATCCACCCTCCTGCGCACAACTCTATTCATAGCCCACGCCTCGCAACCATACAACATTGTTGGAACCACTATTCCTTCAAACATACCCATTTTTGCTTTACGATATAATGTTCTCGACTTCCAAACATTCTTCAAGGCTCCCAGAATTTTCGCCCCCTCCCCCACCCTATGATTCACTTCCGCTTCCATGGTTCCATCCGCTGCCAGATCCACTCCCAGATATCTAAAACACTTTACTTCCTCCAGTTTTTCTTCATTCAAACTTACCTCCCAATTGACTTGAACCTTAACCCAACTGCATCTAATAAATTTGCTCTTATTCACATTTACTTTTAACTTTCTTCTTTCACACACTTTACCAAACTCAGTCACCAGCTTTTGAACTTTCTTACATGAATCAGCCACCAGCGCTGTATCATCAGCGAACAACAACTGACTCACTTCCCAAGGTCTCTCATCAACAACAGACTGCATACTTGCCCCTCTTTGCAAAACTCTTGCATTTACCTACCTAACAACCCCATCCATAAACAAAGTAAACAACCATGGAGACATCATACACCCCTGCCGTAAACCTACAGTCACTGAGAACCAATCACTTTCCTCTCCTCCTACACGTACACATACCTTACATCCTCGATAAAAACTTTTCACTGCTTCTAACAACTTGCCTCCCACACCATATATTCTTAAAACCTTCCACAGAGCATCTCTATCAACTCTATCATATGCCTTCTCCAGATCCATAAATGCTACATACAAATCCATTTGTTTTTTAAGTATTTCTCACATACATTTTTCACAGCAAACACCTGAATCCACACATCCTCTACCACCTCTGAAACCAAACTGCTCTTCCCCTATCTGATGCTCTGTACATGCCTTCACCCGCTCAATCAATACCCTCCCATATAATTTACCAGGAATACTCAACAAACTTATACCTCTGTAATTTGAGCACTCACTCTTATCCCTTCTGCCTTTGTACAATGGCACTATGAAAGCATTCCGCCAATCCTCAGGCACCTCACCATGAATCATACATACATTAAATAACCTTACCAACCCGTCAACAATACAGTCACACCTTCTTTAATAAATTCCACTGCAATACCATCCAAAACTGCTGCCTTGCCGGCTTTCATCTGCGGTAAAGCTTTTACTACCTCTTCTCTATTTACCAAATCATTTTCCCTAACCCTCTTACTTTGCACACCACCTCGACCAAAACACCCTATATCTGCAACTCTATCATCAAACACATCCAACAAACCTTCAAAATACTCACTCCATCTCCTTCTCACATCACCACTACTTGTTATCAACTCCCCATTAGCCCACTTCACTGAAGTTCGCATTTGCTCCCTTGTCTTACGCACATTATTTACCTTCTTCAAAAACATCTTTTTATTCTCCCTGAAATTTAATGATACTCTCTCACCCCTCTCTCACTCATTTGCACTCTTTTTCACCTCTTGCACCTTTCTCTTGACCTCCTGCCTCTTTCGTTTATACCTCTTACACTCATTTGCATTTTTTGCCTGCAAAAATCGTCCAAATGTCTGTCTCTTCTCTTCCAATGATAAACTTACTTCTTCATCCCACAACTCACTACCTTTTCTAATCAACCTACCTCCCACGCTTCTCATGCCACAAGCATCTTTTGCGCAAGCCATAACTGCTTCCCTAAATACATCCCATTCCTCCCCCACTCCCCTTACCTCCTTTATTGTCACCTTTTCCCATTCTGTACTCAGTCTCTCATGGTACTTCCTCACACAAATCTCCTTCCCAAGCTCACTTACTCTCACCACTCTCTTCAATCCTAGCATTCTCTCTTCTATTCTGAAAACCCCCACAAATCTTCACCTTCGCCTCCATAAGATAATGATCAGACATCCCTCCAGTTGCACCTCTCAGCACATTAACATCCAAAAGTCTCTCGTGCGTCTATCAATTAACACGCAATCTAATAACTCTCTCTGGCCATCTCTCCTACTTACATACGTATACTTATGTATATCTCGCTTTTTAAACCAGGTATTCCCAATCACCAGTCCTTTTTCAGCATATAAATCTACAAGCTCTTCACCATTTCCATTTACAACACTAAACACTCCAGGTATACCAATCATTCCCTCAACTGCCACATTACTCACCTTTGCATTCAAATCACCCATCACTATAACCAGGTCTCGTGCATCAAAAGCACTAAGACACTCATTCAGCTGCTCCCAAAACACTTGCCTCTCATGATCTTTCTTCTCATGCCCAGGTGCATATTCACCAATAATCACCCATCTCTCTCCATTAACTTTCAGTTTTACCCATATCAATCTAGAATTTACTTTCTTACACTCTATCACATACTCCCACAACTCCTGATTAAGGAGGATATTTTTTTTTTTTTCTTCTTCCGCGTTTGCGAGGTAGCGCAAGGAAACAGACGAAAGAAATGGCCCAACCCACCCCATACACATGTATATACATACGTCCACACACGCAAATATACATACTTACAAAGCTTTCCATGGTTTACCCCAGACGCTTCACATGCCCTGATTCAATCCACTGACAGCACGTCAACCCCGGTATACCACATCGATCCAGTTCACTCTATTCCTTGCCCTCCTTTCACCCTCCTGCATGTTCAGTCCCCGATCACTCAAAATCTTTTTCACTCCATCTTTCCACCTACAATTTCGTCTCCCACTTCTCTCGTTCCCTCCACCTCCGACACATAAATCCTCTTGGTAAATCTTTCCTCACTCATTCTCTCAATGTGCCCAAACCATTTCAAAACACCCTCTTCTGCTCTCTCAACCACGCTACTTTTATTTGCACACATCTCTCTTACCCTTACGTTACTTACTCGATCAAACCACCTCACACCACATATTGTCCTCAAACATCTCATTTCCAGCACATCCATCCTCCTGTGCACAACTCTATCCATAGCCCACGCCTCGCAACCATACAACATTGTTGGAACCACTATTCCTTCAAACATACCCATTTTTGCTTTCCGAGATAATGTTCTCGAATTCCACACATTCTTCAAGGCTCCCAGAATTTTCACCCCCTCCCCCACCCTATGATTCACTTCCGCTTCCATGGTTCCATCCGCTCCCTCCCCTTTTAGTCGCCTTTTACGACACGCAGGGAATACGTGGGAAGTAATCTTTGTTAATGAGATGACCTCGATTAGGGTTTTCAGTTGACTGTGCCATATTATGAAACAAAAAACAAAAAGAGATGTGTGGAAATAAGCAGTCTGATTGTGAGTTGACCAAGGTGAGGTAAAACAGTTCAGACATATGGACAGGATGGGCAAAAATAGATTGACTACGAGGTTCTATGTGTCAGAAGTGGAGAGAATAAGGGTGAGGGAGAGACTGAGAAGGAGACGGAAGCATGGAGGAATGAGATAGAACAATCAGGTGGATGAGATGTGTGCATACGATAGACTGAACGAGATCCAAGCATACACAGGGAGTGATATCCTATCAATGGTCTGAACCATGGAATATCTATCTATATCTCTGATGCCCCCCTCTGGGAACTCCCTGAATGGGATGGATACAGCAAAAGAGTCTTCATAACTGGTGAACTCTAATGCCACTTTATAGCCATTTAGTGCTTCAACGCATAAATTACATTCAAAGTTTACCATGGAATAGCCTGTAAGACTTGGCTGTAGACTTATATTGCTTCAATTCTGAAATGATAAAGCTGTAAGGCAAGAGACCATCTTAAGATTCTAACACTTGAGGTGATGGAGTATATTATACAGGAAAGACAGACTGTGGAGGTGTGCAAATGAGGCTGTTGTTCATTTGTTCCTAATGCTACCCTGTTGAGCTACTTGGTAATAAGAAAATATTTTAATGAATGACTTTGGCAAAAGATCTTGTATAATTATACAAAATAACTGGAGTGTTTAACAATTCTAATAAAATATCTGACGTATACTTCATAGCAATGACATTTCCAAAAACCTACATTTCAAAACATAAAACAATTAAAAATATTTTTTTTCTTCTATGCATGAATTTCAAAGCCTCTATACATGTAAAAAAGTTTGTTACTGTTGCCTACAATGCTTGAAATTTTCTCTGGCATCGATGCACTTCATCGTTGAGATAGTTTGATTTCCTTGGTTTGCTCTGTCAGGTAATTGCCATCATTCTTTTTAAATGAAAAGGTTAAGAAATAGAGGACAATATCAAGGATAGATGCTCTGGTTTAACAGGACTTTTTTTTATTTGATGAAAACTAAAGTGACTTTAAGTCTTTATTAAAACTTTTGACTCATATATATATATATATATATATATATATATATATATATATATATATATATATATATATATATATATATATATATATATATATATATATTTTAATTTTCCAAAAGAAGGAACAGAGAATTGGGCCAGGTGAGGGTATTCCCTCAAAGGCCCAGTCCTCTGTTCTTAACGCTACCTCGCTAATGCGGGAAATGGCGAATAGTTTGAAAGAAAGAAAAGATATATATATATATATATATATATATATATATATATATATATATATATATATATATATATATATATATATATATATATATGTATATATATCATAGAACATACAAACCTCCAACAGCCAGGATCGAACCCAGGACCCCTGTGCAAGAGGCAGCCATACTAACTGCTAAGCTCTGGGACTGTATAATAGGAAACAACTATTCGAAATACTAAGTACTCGAATACCCTTCGTCTCACAATGGTGAGCAACGGGGTCTATACCGGTTATTTCCGAACAGACGCACATAGCCAGCTGATAGCGTGTTACCGAACCTAACTGTACAACGCGGAAGTATATGAATACGAATAAAGTGCATATGAACGCGCACCTTCAGAGAACATACAAACCTCCAACAGCCAGGATCGAGCCCGGGACCGTCTGTTCGGAAAGCGAAATTGGGTATGTTTGAAGGAATAGTGGTTCCAAGAATGTTGTATGGTTGCGATGCGTGGGCTATGGATAGAGTTGTGCGCAGGAGGATGTATGTGCTGGAAATGAGATGTTTGAGGACAATATGTGGTGTGAGGTGGTTTGATCGAGTTAGTAATGTAAGGGTAAGAGAGATGTGTGGAAATAAAAAGAGTGTGGTTGAGAGATCAGAAGAGGGTGTTTTGAAATGGTTTGGTCACATGGAGAGAATGAGTGACGAAAGACTGACCAAGAGGATATATGTGTCAGAGGTGGAGGGAACGAGGAGAAGTGGACGACCAAATTGGAGGTGGAAAGATGGAGTGAAAAAGATTTTGAGTGATCGGGTTCTGAACATGCAGGAGGGTGAAAGGCGTGCAAGGAATAGAGTGAATTGGAACGATGTGGTATACTGGGGTCGACGTGCTGTCAATGGATTGAACCAGAGCATGTGAAGCGTCTGGGGTAAAACATGGAAAGTTGTGTTGGGCCTGGATATGGAAAGGGAGCTGTGATTTAGGTGCATTATTACTTGACAGCTAGAGACTGAGTGTAAACGAGTGGGGCCTTTGTTGTCTTTTTCTAGCGCTACCTCGCACACATGAGGGGGGAGGGGTTTGTCATTCCATATGTGACGAGGTGGCGATGGGAACAAATAAAGGCAGACAGTATGAATTATGTACATGTGTATATATGTATATGTCTGTGTGTGTGTATATATGTGTACACTGAGATGTGTAGGTCATTATATTTGCGTGTTTGGACGTGTATGTATATACATGTGTATGTGGGCGGGTTGGGCCATTCTTTCGTCTGTTACCTTGCGCTATAAGATATATATATATATATTTTTTTTTTTATTTTTTCGCCACTGTCTCCCGCGTTTGCGAGGCAGCGCAAGGAAACAGACGAAAGAAATGGCCCAACCCACCCCCATACACATGTACATACATACGTCCACACACGCAAATATACATACCTACAAAGCTTTCCATGGTTTACCCCAGACGCTTCACATGCCCTGATTCAATCCACTGACAGCACGTCAACCCCGATATACCACATCGATCCAATTCACTCTATTCCTTGCCCGCCTTTCAACCTCCTGCATGTTTAGGCCCCGATCACTTAAAATTTTTTTCACTCCATTTTTCCACCTCCAACTTGGTCTCCCACTTCTCCTCGTTCCCTCCACCTCCGACGCATATATCCTCTTGGTTAATCTTTCCTCACTCATTCTCTCCATGTGCCCAAACCATTTCAAAACATACTCTTCTGCTCTCTCAACCACGCTCTTTTTATTTCGACACAGCTCTCTTATCCTTACATTACTTACTCGATCAAACCACCTCATACCACATATTGTCCTCAAACATCTCATTTCCAGCATATGCAGCCTCCTGCACACAACTCTATCCATAGCCCTCGCCTCGCACCAATACAACATTGTTGGAACCACTGTTCCTTCAAACATAGCCATTTTTGCTTTCCGAGATAATGTTCTCGACTTCCACACATTCTTCAAGGCTCCCAAAATATTCACCCCCTCCCCCACCCTATGATTCACTTCCTCTTCCATGGTTCCATCCACTGCCAGATCCACTCCCAGATATCTAAAACACTTTATTACCTCCAGTTTTTCTCCATTCAAACTTACCTCCCAATTGACTTGACCCTCAACACTACTGTACCAAATAACCTTGCTCTTATTCACATTTACTCTTAACTTTCTTCTTTCACACACTTTAACAAATTCAGTCACCAGCTTCTGCAGTTTCTCACATGAATCAGCCAGCAGCGCTGTATCAACAGCGAACAAACAGTGACTCACTTCCCAAGCTCTCTCATCCACAACAGACTGCATACTTGCCCCTCTTTCAAAAACTCTTGTATTCACCTCCCTAACAACCCCATCCAGAAACAAATCAAACAACCATGGAGACGTCACACACCCCTGCCGCAAACCTATATTCACTGACAACCAATCACTTTCGTCTATTCCTACACGTACATATGCCTTTCATCCTCGATAAAAACTTTTCACTGCTCCTAACAATTTGCCTTCCACACCATATATTCTTAGTACCTTCCACAGAGCATCTCTATCAATTCTATCATATGCCTTCTCCAGAGCCATAAATGCTACATGCAAATCCATTTCCTTTTCTAAGTATTTCTCACATATATTCTTCAAAGCAAACACCTGATCCAAATATCCTCTACCACTTTTGAAACCACACTGCTTCTCCCCAATCTGTTGCTCTGTACATGCCTTTACCCTCTCAGTCAATACCCTCATATATGATTTACCAGGAATACTTGAAAAATTATACCTCTGTAATTTGAGTACTCACACTTATCCCCTTTGCCTTTGTTCAATAGCACGACGCACACATTCCGCCAATCTTCAGGCACCTCACCATGAATCATACATACATTAAATAACCTTACCAACCAGTAAACAATACAGTCAAGTCTTTTCTACTAAATTCCACTCCAATACCATCCAAACCTGCTGCCTTGCCGGCTTTTATCTTCCGCAAAGCTTTTACTACCTCTTCTCTGTTTACCACATCATTTTCTATAACCCTCTCTCATTACACACCACCTCGACCAAAACACCCTATATCTGCTACTCTATCATCAAACACATTCACCAAACCTTCAAAATACTCACTCCATCTCCTTCTCACATCACCACTACTTGTTATCACCTCCCCATTAGCCCCCTTCACTGAATTTCTCTTTTGCTCCCTTGTTTTACGCACTTTATTTACCTCTTTCCAGAACATCTTTTTATTCTCCCTAAAATTTAATGATACTCTCTCACCCCAACTCTCATTTGCCCTCTTTTTCACCTCTTGCACCTTTCTCTTCACGTCCTGTCTCTTTCTTTTATAAATCTCACACTCATTTGCATTTTTTCCCTGCAAAAATCGTCCAAATGCCTCTCTTTTCTGTTTTCCTAATAATCTTACTTCTTCATCCCACCACTCACTACCCTTTCTAATCAACCCACCTCCCACGCTTCTCATGCCACAGGCATCTTTTGCGCAAGCCATCACTGCTTCCCTAAATACATCCCATTCCTCCCCCAGTCCCCTTACCTCCTTTGTTCTTACCATTTTCCATTCTGTACTCAGTCTCTCCTGGTACTTCCTCACACAAGTGTCCTTCCCAAGCTCAATTACTCTCACCATCTTCCTCACCCCAACATTCTCACTTCTTTTCTGAAAACCCATACAAAACTTCACCTTCGCCTCCACAAGATAATGATCAGACATCCCTCCAGGTGCACCTCTCAGCACATTAACATCAAAAAGTCTCTCTTTCGCGCGCCTGTCAATTAACACGTAATCCAATAAGGCTCTCTGGACATCTCTCCTGCTTACATACGTATACTTATGTATATCTCGCTATTTAAACCAGGTATTCCCGATCACCAGTCGTTTTTCAGCACATAAATCTACAAGCTCTTCACCATTTTCATTTACAACACTGAACACCCCATATTTACCAATTATTCCCTCAACTGCCACATTACTCACCATTGCATTCAAATCACCCATCACTATAACCCTTTCTTGTTCATCAAAACCACTAACACACTCATTCAGATGCTCCTGAAACACTTGCCTCACATGATCTTTCTTCTCATGCCCAGGTGAATATGCACCAATAATCACCCATCTCTCTCCATCAACTTTCAGTTTTACACGTATTAATCTAGAATTTACTTTCTTACATTCTATCACATACTCCCACAACTCCTGTTTCAGGAGTAGTGTTACTCCTTCCCTTGCTCTTGTCCTCTCACTAACCCTTGACTTTACTCACAAGACATTCCCAAACCACTCATCCCCTTTACCCTTAAGCTTCGTTTCACTCAGAACCAAAATATCCAGGTTCTATTCAAACATACTACCTATCTCTACTTTTTTCACACCTTGGTTACATCAACACACATTTAGACACCCCAATCTGAGCCTACGAGGAGGATGAGCACTCCCCGCGTAACTCTTTCTTCTGTTTCCCATTTTAGAAAGTTAGAATACAAGGAGGGGAGGATATCTGGCCCCCGTTCCCGTCCCTTCTAGTCGCCTTCTACGACACGTGAGGAATGCGTGGGAAGTGTTCTTTCTCCACTATCCACTGAGATAATACATATGTATATATATATATACATATATATATATATATTATCCCTGGGGATAGGGGAGAAAGAATACTTCCCACGTATTCCCTGCGTGTCGTAGAAGGCGACTAAATGGGGAGGGAGCGGGTGGCTGGAAATCCTCCCCTCTTTTTTTTTTTTTTTTTTTTTTTTTTTTTAATTTTCCAAAAGAAGGAACAGAGAAGAGGGCCAGGTGAGGATTTTCCCTCAAAGGCCCAGTCCTTTGTTCTTAACGCTACCTCGCTAACGCGGGAAATGGCGAATAGTATGAAAGAAAGAAAGAATATATATATATATATATATATATATATATATATATATATATATATATATATATATATATATATATATATATATATATATATATTTATTTATATATATAATACCTTAATACCTTCCACAGAGCATCTCTATCAACTCTATCATATGCCTTCTCCAGATCCATAAATGCTACATACAAATCCATTTGCTTTTCTAAATATTTCTCACATACATTCTTCAAAGCAAACACCTGATCCACACATCCTCTACCACTTCTGAAACCACACTGCTCTTCCCCAATCTGATGCTCTATACATGCCTTCACCCTCTCAATCAAAACCCACCCATATAATTTACCAGGAATACTCAACAAACTTATACCTCTGTAATTTGAGCACTCACGTTTATCCCCTTTGCCTTTGTACAATGGCACTATGCACGCATTCCGCCAATCCTCATGCACCTCACCATGAGTCATACATACATTAAATAACCTTACCAACCAGTCAACAATACAGTCACCCCCTTTTTTAATAAATTCCACTGCAATACCATCCAAACCTGCTGCCTTGCCGGCTTTCATCTTCCGCAAAGCTTTTACTACCTCTTCTCTGTTTACCAAGAAGAGGTAATATATGGTGTGGGAGGCAAGTTGTTAGAAGCAGTGAAAAGTTTTTATCGAGGATGTAAGGCATGTGTACGTGTAGGAAGAGAGGAAAGTGATTGGTTCTCAGTGAATGTAGGTTTGCGGCAGGGGTGTGTGATGTCTCCATGGTTGTTTAATTTGTTTATGGATGGGGTTGTTAGGGAGGTGAATGCAAGAGTTTTGGAAAGAGGGGCAAGTATGAAGTCTGTTGGGGATGAGAGAGCTTGGGAAGTGAGTCAGTTGTTGTTCGGTGATGATACAGCGCTGGTGGCTGATTCATGTGAGAAACTGCAGAAGCTGGTGACTGAGTTTGGTAAAGTGTGTGAAAGAAGAAAGTTAAGAGTAAATGTGAATAAGAGCAAGGTTATTAGGTACAGTAGGGTTGAGGGTCAAGTCAATTGGGAGGTAAGTTTGAATGGAGAAAAACTGGAGGAAGTAAAGTGTTTTAGATATCTGTGTGTGGATCTGGCAGCGGATGGAACCATGGAAGCGGAAGTGAATCATAGGGTGGGGGAGGGGACGAAAATCCTGGGAGCCTTGAAGAATGTGTGGAAGTCGAGAACATTATCTCGGAAAGTAAAAATTGGTATGTTTGAAGGAATAGTGGTTCCAACAATGTTGTATGGTTGCGAGGCGTGGGCTATGGATAGAGTTGTGCGCAGGAGGGTGGATTCGCTGGAAATGAGATGTTTGAGGACAATGTGTGGTGTGAGGTGGTTTGATCGATTAAGTAATGTAAGTTTAAGAGAGTTGTATATAAATAAAAAGAGCGTGTTTGAGATAGCAGAAGAGGGTGTTTTGAAATGGTTTGGGCACATTGAGAGAATGAGTGAGGAAAGATTGACCAAGAGGATATATGTGTCGGAGGTGTAGGGAACGAGAAGTGGGAGACCAAATTGGAGGTGGAAAGATGGAGTGAAAAAGATTTTGTGTGATCGTGGCCTGAAGATGCAGGAGGGTGAAAGGAGGGCAAGGAATAGAGTGAATTGGATCGATGTGGTATCCCGTGGTTGACGTGCTGTCAGTGGATTGAATCAGGTGTCTGGGGTAAACCATGGAAAGTTGTGTGGGGCCTGGTTGTGGAAAGGGAGCTGTGGTTTCGGGCATTATTGCATGATAGCTAGAGGATGAGTGTGAACGAATGGGACCTTTGTTGTCTTTTCCTAGTGCTACCTCGCACATATGAGGGGGGAGGGGGATTGTATTCCATGTGTGGCGAGGTGGCGATGGGAATGAATAAATTCAGACAGTGTGAATTGTGTGCATGGGTATATATGTATGTGTCTGTGTGGGTATATATATGTGTAAATTGAGATGTATAGGTATGTACATTTGCGTGTTTGGACGTGTATGTATATACATTGTGTATGGGGGTGGGTTGGGCCATTTCTTTCGTCTGTTTCTTTTCGATACCTCGGAAACGCGGGAGACAGCGACAAAAAAAAAATAAATACATATATATATATCCCTGGGGATAGGGGAGTAAGAATACTTCCCACGTATTCCCTGCGTGTAGTAGAAGGCGACTAAAAGGGGAGGGAGCGGGGGGCTGGAAACCCTCCCCTCTCAATTCTTTTTTTAATTTTCCAAAAGAAGGAACAGAGAAGGGGGCCAGGTGAGGATATTCCCTCAATGGCCCAGTCCTCTGTTCTTAACGCTACCTCGCTAACGCGGGAAATGGCGAAGAGTTTGAAAAAAAAAAAAAAATATATATATATATATATATATATATATATATATATATATATATATATATATATATATATATATATATATATGTATATATATATAAATATACCTTCTGGGGATAGGGGAGAAAGAATACTTCCCACGTATTCCCTGCGTGTCGTAGAAGGCGACTAAAAGTGGAGGGAGCAGGTGGCTGGAAATCCTCCCCTCTCGTTTTTTTTCCATTTTCCAAAAGAAGGAACAGAGAAGGGGGCCAGGTGAGGATATTCCCTCAAAGGCCCAGTCCTCTGTTCTTAATGCTACCTCGCTATCGCGGGAAATGGCGAATAGCACCAAAGAAAGAAAAGATATATATATATATATATATATATATATATATATATATATATATATATATATATATATATATATATATATATATATATATATATATATATATATATATATATATATATATATATATATATATATATATATATATATATATATATATATATATATATATATATATATATATATATATATATATATATATATATATATATATATATATATATATATATATATATATATATATATATATATATATATATATATATATATATATATATATATATATATATATATATATATATATATATATATATATATATATATATATATATATATATATATATATATATATATATATCTTTTTTTTTCATACTATTCCACATTTCCCGCGTTAGCGAGTTCGCGTTAAGAACAGAGGACTGGGCCTTTGAGGTAATATCTTTATCTGGCCCCCTTCTCTGTTCCTTCTTTAGGAAAAAAAAAAAACAAGAGGGGAGGATTTCCAGCCCCCCGCTCCCTTCCCTTTTAGTCGCCTTCTTCGATACGCAGGGAATACGTGGGAAGTATTCTTTCTCCCCTATCCCCAGGGATAATATATATATATATGTATATATATATATATATATATATATATATATATATATATATATATATATATATATATATATATATATATATATATATATAGATATATATATATATATATACACCAGGAAGCCATGCTTATCCTTAGAAATGACACGTCTTGTAAAAATATCTAATTAAAACTTTGCCAAAACTTAAAAATACGTTTCAAACCAGTCCTTCCTCTCTCTCTCTCTCTCTCTCTCTCTCTCTCTCTCTCTCTCTATATATATATATATATATATATATATATATATATATATATATATATATACATATATATATATATATATATATATATATATATATATATATATATATATATATGTTTTTTTTTTTTTTTTTTTGCTTTGTCGCTGTCTCCCGCGTTTGCGAGGTAGCGCAAGGAAGCAGACGAAAGAAATGGCCCAACCCACCCCCATACACATGTATATACATACGTCCACACACGAAAATATACATACCTACACAGCTTTCCATGATTTACCCCAGACGCTTCACATGCCTTGATTCAATATGTATATACATATACATTTTTTTTTTCATTTTGCTTTGTCGCTGTCTCCGGCGTTAGTGAGGTAGCGCAAGGAAACAGACGAAAGAATGGCCCAAACCACCCATATACACATGTATCTGCATACACGTCCACACACGCAAATATACATACCTATACATCTCAACGTATACATCTATATACAGACATAGACATATACATATATACATATGTACATAATTCACACTGTCTGCCTTTATTCATTCCCATCGCCACCTCGCCACATGAAAAAACAGCCCCTTCCCCCTCATGTGTGCGAGGTAGCGCTAGGAAAACACAACAAAAGCCACATTTGTTCACACTCTGTCTCGAGCTGTCATGTAATAATGCAACAAAACCACAGCTCTCTTTCCACATCCAGGCACCACTGAACTTTCCATGGCTTACCACACACGCTTCACATGCCCTAGTTCAATCCATTGACGGCAGGTCGACCCCAGTTTACCACATCGTTTCAATTCATTCTATTCCTTGTACGCCTTTTACCGTCCTACATCTTCAGGCTCCGATCACTCTAAATCTTTTTCACTCCATCTTTCCACCTCCAATTTGGTCTCCCACTTCTCGTTCCCTCCACCTCTGACACATATATCCTCTTGGACAATCTTTCCTCTCTTATTCTCTCCATGTGACCAAACAATTTCAAAACACACCCATCTGCTCTCTCAACCACACTCTTTTTATTACCACACAACTCTCTTACTCTATTATTACTTACTCGATCTTACCACCTCAAACCACATATTCTCCTCAAACATCTTATTTCCAGCACGTCTATCCTCCCGCGCACAACTCTATCCATAGCCGACGCCAAGCAACCATACAACATTGTTAGAACCACTGTTGCTTCAAACATACCCATTTTTGCTTTCCGAGATAATGTTCTCGACTTCCACACATTCTTCAAGGCTCCCAGAATTTTCGCCCCCCCCCCCCCCCCCCCCCCCCCCCCCACCCTATGAATCACTTCCGCTTCCATGGTTCCATCCGCTGCCAAATCCACTCACATATATCTAAAACACTTCACTTTCTCCAGTTTTTCTTCATTTAAACTTACCTCCTAATTAACCAGACACTTAACACTACTTTACTGAATAACCTTGCTCTTATTCACATTTACTCTCAACTTTCTTCTTTCACACACTTTACCAAACTCAGTCACCAGCTTCTGCAGTTTCTCACATGAATCAGCCACCAGCGCTGTATCATCAGCGAACAACTGAGTCACTTCCCAAGCTCTCTCAGCAACAACACTCTGACTACATACTTGCCCCACTTTCAAAAACTCTTGCATTCACCTCCCTAACAACCCCATCCATAAACAAATTAAACAACCATGGAGACACCACCCACCACTGCAGCAAACCTACACTCACTGAGAACCAATCACTTTCCTCTCTTCCTACACATACACATGCCTTACATCCTCGATAAAAACTTTTCACTGCCCCTAACAACTTGCCTCCCACACCATATATTCTTAATTCCTTCTACGGAGCATCTCTATCAACTCTATCATATGCCTTCTCCAGATCCATAAATGCTACATACAAATCCATTTGATTTTCTAAGCATTTCTCACATACATTCATCAAAGCAAACACGTGATCCACAAATCACCTACCACTTCTGAAACCAGACTGCTCTTCCCCAATCTAAGGCTCTGTACATACCTTCACCCACTCAGTCAAAACACTCTCATATAATTTCCAAGGAATACTCAACAAACTTATACCTCTGTAATTTTGTAATTTGTGTGTATTTTTGTATATATATATATATATATATATATATATATATATATATATATATATATATATATATATATATATATATATATATATATATATATTTTTTTTTTTTTTTTTTTTATACTTTGTCGCTGTCTCCCGCGTTTGCGAGGTAGCGCAAGGAAACAGACGAAAGAAATGGCCCAACCCCCCCCATACACATGTACATACACACGTCAACACACACGCAAATATACATACCTACACAGCTTTCCATGGTTTACCCCGGACGCTTATATATATATATATATATATATATATATATATATAATATATATATATATATATATATATATATATATATATATATATAGGGGAGAAAGAATACTTCCCACGTATTCCCTGCGTGTCGTAGAAGGCGACTAAAAGGGAAGGGAGCGGGGAGCTGGAAATCCTCCCCTCTCGTTTTTTTTTTTTTTCCAAAAGAAGGAACAGAGAAGAGGGCCAGGTGAGGATATTCCCTCAAAGGCCCAGTCCTCTGTTCTTAACGCTACCTCGCTATCGCGGGAAATAGCGAATAGTATGAAAAAAAAAATATATATATATATATATATGATTGAGAGGGTGAAGCCATGTACAGAGCATCAGATTGGGGAAGAGCAGTGTGGTTTCAGAAGTGGTAGAGGATGTGTGGATCAGGTGTTTGCTTTGAAGAATGTATGTGAGAAATACTTAGAAAAGCTAAATGGATTTGTATGTAGCATTTATGGATCTGGAGAAGGCATATGATAGAGTTGATAGAGATGCTCTGTGGAAGGTATTAAGAATATATGGTGTGGGAGGAAAGTTGTAAGAAACAGTGAAAAGTTTTTATCGAGGATGTAAGGCATGTGTACGTGTAGGAAGAGAGGAAAGTGATTGGTTCTCAGTGAATGTAGGTTTGCGGCAGGGGTGTGTGATGTCTCCATGGTTGTTTAATTTGTTTATGGATGGGGTTGTTAGGGAGGTAAATGCAAGAGTTTTGGAAAGAGGGGCAAGTATGAAGTCTATTGGGGATGAGAGAGCTTGGGAAGTGAGTCAGTTGTTGTTCGCTGATGATACAGCGCTGGTGGCTGATTCATGTGAGAAACTGCAGAAGCTGGTGACTGAGATTGGTAAAGTGTGTGGAAGAAGAAAGTTAAGAGTAAATGTGAATAAGAGCAAGGTTATTAGGTACAGTAGGGTTGAGGGTCAAGTCAATTGGGGGGTGAGTTTGAATGGAGAAAAACTGGAGGATGTGAAGTGTTTTAGATATATGGGAGTGGATCTGGCAGCGGATGGAACCATGGAAGCGGAAGTGGATCATAGGGTGGGGGAGGGGGCGAAAACTCTGGGAGCCTTGAAGAATGTGTGGAAGTCGAGAACATTATCTCGGAAAGCAAAAATGGGTATGTTTGAAGGAATAGTGGTTCCAACAATGTTGTATGGTTGCGAGGCATGGGCTATGGATAGAGTTGTGCGCAGGAGGATGGATGTGCTGGAAATGAGATGTTTGAGGACAATGTGTGGTGTGAGTAAGTAACGTAAGGGTAAGAGAGATGTGTGGAAATAAAAAGAGCGTGGTTGAGAGAACAGAAGAGGGTGTTTTGAAATGGTTTGGGCACATGGAGAGAATGTGTGAGGAAAGATTGACCAAGAGAATATATGTGTCGGAGGTGGAGGGAACGAGGAGAAGAGGGAGACCAAATTGGAGGTGGAAAGATGGAGTGAAAAAGATTTTGTGTGATCGGGGTCTGAACATGCAGGAGGGTAAAAGGAGGGCAAGGAATAGAGTGAATTGGAGCGATGTGGTATACCGGGGTTGACGTGCTGTCACTGGATTGAATCAGGGCATGTGAAGCGTCTGGGGTAAACCATGGAAATCTGTGTAGGTATGTATATTTGCGTGTGTGGACGTATGTATATGCATGTGTATGGGGGTGGGTTGGGCCATTTCTTTCGTCTGTTTCCTTGCGCTACCTCGCAAACGCGGGAGACAGCGACAAAGCAAAAAAAAAAAAAAAAAAAAAATATATATATATATATATATATATATATATATATATATATATATATATATATATATATATATATATATATATATATATATATATATATATATATATATATATATATATATATATATATGTTTATATATGTGCGTGAGGTGGCGCTAGGAAAATACAACAAAACCCACATTCGTTCACAATCAGTTTCTAGCTGTCATGTATAATTCACCGAAACCATGTCTTCCTTTCCACATCCAGGCCCCAAAGAACTTTCCATGGATTACCCCAGACACTCCACATGTCCTGATTCAATCCACTGACAGCACGTCAACCCCGGTATACCACATCGTTTTAATTCACTCTATACTTTGCACGCCTTTCACCATCCTGCATTTTAAGTCCCCGATCACTCAAAATCTTTTTCACTCCATCTTTCCACCTCCAATTTGGTCTCCTATTTCTCCTCGATCCGTCCACCTCTGACATATATATCCTCTTAGTCAATCTTTCCTCTCTCATTGTGTCCATGTGCCAAAATCTTTTCAGAAAACAATCTTCTGTTGCCTCAACCACACTATTTTTATTAATACACATCTCTCTTACCCTACTATTACTTACTCGATCAAACCACCTCACCCCACATATTGTCCTCAAACATGTTATTTCCAGCACATCCACCCTCCTCCGCACAAATCTATCTATAGCCCACGCCTCGCAATCATATAACATTGTTGGAACCACTATTCCTTCAAATATAACCATTTTTGTTTTCCAAGCAAATTTTCTCGACTTCCACACATTCTTCAACGCTCATAGAAGTTTCGCCCCCTCCCCCACCCTATGATTCATTTCCGCTTCCTGGGGTCATCCTCTTCCAAATCCAACTCCCAGATACCTAAAACACTTTACTTCCTCCGGTTTTTCTCCATCCAAACTTATCTCCCAATTAACTTGTCCCTCAACCCTACTGTACCTAATGACATTTCTCTTATTCACATTTATTCTCAGCCTTCTTCTCTCAAATACTTTACCAAACTCCATCACCAGCTTCTGCAGTTTCTCACACGAATCAGCCACTGGCGCTGTATTATCAGCGAACAACAACTGACTCATTTCCCAAGCTCTCTCATCCACAACAGGCTGCACACTTGCCCCTCTTTACAAAACTCTTTAATTCAACTTCCTAAGAACCTCATCCATGAATAAATTAAGCAAGCATGGAGACATCACAAACCCTTGAAGCAAACCAACATTCACAGAGAACCAATCACGTTTCTCTCTTCCTTCCCGTACACATGCCTTACATCCTCGATAAAAACTTTTCACTGCTTCTATCAACTTGCCTCCTACACCATATATTCTTAATACCTTCCACAGACCATCTGTATCAACTGTATCATATGCCTTCTCCAGATCCATAAATGCGACATACAAATCCATTTGCTTTTCTTGATATTTCGCACATACATTCTTCAAAGCAAATCCCTGAACCACACATCCTCTACCACTTCCGAAACCAAACTGCTCTGCCCCAATCTGATGCTCTATACATGCCTTCACCCTCTCAATCAATACCCTCCCATCATTCTCTCTTCTTTTCTGAAAACCTCTGCAAATCTTCACCTTCGCTTCGGGAAGATAGTGATCAGACATCCCTCCAGGTGCATCTCTCAGCAAATTAATATCCAAAAGTCTTTCTTTCGCGCGCCTATCAACTAACACGTAAACCAATAACGCTCTCTGGCGATCTATCCTACTCACATGCGTATACTTATGTATATCTCTCTTTTTAAACCAGGTATTCCCAATCACCAGTCTTTTTCCAGCACATAAATATATAAGGTCTTCTTCAGTTCAATTTACAACACTGAACATCCCATGTACATAAGTTATTTCCTCAACTGCTACATTACTCACCTTTGCATTCAAATCACCCATCACTGTAACCCGGTTTCGTGCATCAAAACTACATACACACTCACACAGCTGTTCCCAAAGCACATGCCTCTCATGATCTCAATAGTCACCCATCTCTCTCCATCCACTTTCATTTTTACCCCTAACAAACTAGAGTTAACTTTCTTTCACTCTATCACATACTCCCACCACTCCTTCCTTTGCTCTTGTCCTCATACTAACCCATGAGTTTACTTCTACGACATTCAAAAACCAATCTTCCCCTTTACATTTCAGGTTCCTTTCACTCAGAGCCAAAACATCCAGGTTCCTTTCTTCAAACGTACCACCTATCTCTCCTTTTTTCTCATCTTGGTTATATCCACACACATTTAGACACCCCAGTCTGACCCTTCGGGGAGGATGAACACTCCCTGCGTGATTCCTTCTTATGTTTCCCTGTTAGAAAGATAAAACATATGCATTTAAACATATCTATATCTATGTATCTATCTATCTATCTATCTATATATATATATATATATATATATATATATATATATATATATATATATATATATATATATATAAATATATATACATTTTCTTTGTTTATTTATTTGTTTTGCTTCATCGCAGTCTCCCGCGTTAGCGAGGTAGCGAAAGGAAACAGACGAAAGAATGTCCCAGCCCACCTATATACACATGTATATACATACATGTCCACACACGCAAATAGTCATACCTATACATCTAAACACATACATATATATATACACACACACACATATACATATATACACATGTGCATAATTCAATCTGTCTGCCTTTATTCATTCCCATCGCCACCCCGCCACACATGATATAAATAAAACCCTCCCCCTCATGTGTGCGAGGTAGCGCTAGGAAAAGACAAGAAAGGCCACTTTCGTTCACAATCTGTCTCTAGGTGTCATGTAATAATGCACTGAAAACACAGCTCTCTTTCCGTATCCAGGCTCCACAGAACTGTCCATGGTTTAACCCAGACCCTTCACATGCCCTGGTTCAATCCATGGTCAGCACGTCGACCGCGGTATACCATATCCTTCCACTTCACTCTATTCCTTACACGCCTTTCACCCTCCTGCATGTTCAGGCCCCGAGCATCAATCAAAATCTTTTTCACTCTATTTTTCCACCTCCAATTTGGTCTCCCACTTCTCGTTCCCTCCACATCTGAAACATATATCCTCTTTGTCAAGCTTTCCTCTCTTATTCTCTCCATGTGACCAAACCATTTCAAAACATCCTCTTCTGGTCTCTCAAACACACTCTTTTTATCATTAGAAATCTCTCTTACCCTATTATTACTTACTCAATCAAATCACCTCACACCACATATTCTCCTCAAACATCTCATTTCCAGCATATCCACCCTCCTCAGCACAACTCTATATATAGCCCACGTCTCGCAACCATATAACACTTTTGGAACCACTATTCCTGCAAATATACCCATTTTTGCTTTCCGAGATAACGTTCTCGACTTCCACACATTCTTCAACGCTCCCAGAACTTTCGCCCCCTCCCCCACCCTACGATTCACTTCCACTTCCATGCTTCTATCCGCTGCCAAATCCAATCCTAGATATCTAAAACACTTAACCTCCTCTAGTTTTTCTCCATTCAAACTTACCGCCCAATTGACTTGTCCCTCAACCCTGCTGTACTTAATGACCCAGCTGTAATTAACTTTTACTCTCCGCTTTCTTCTCTAACACACTTTACCAAACTCAGTCACCAGCTTCTGTAGTTTGTCATACGAATCAGCCAACAGCGCTGTATCATCAGCGAAAAACAACTGAATCATTTACCAAGCTCTATCATCCACAACAGACTTCATACTTGCCCCTCTTTCCAAAACTCTTGAATTCAACTCACTAACAACTCCAACCATAAACAAATTAAACAACCATGGAGACATCACACACCCCTGCCGCAAACCAACATTCACTGAGAACCAATCACTTTCCTCTCTTCCTACACGTACACATGCCTTACATCCTCGATAAAAACTTTTCACTGCTTCTAACAACTTCCCCCCCACACCATATGTTCTTGATACCTTCCACAAGCCATCTGTATCAACTCTATAATATGCCTTCTTCAAAGCAAATACCTGATCCACACATCCTCTACCACTTCAGAAACCACACTGCTCTTCCCCAGTCTGATGCTCTGTACATGCCTTCACCCTCTCAATCAACACCCTCCCATATAATTTCCTAGGAATACTCAACAAACTTATACCTCTGTAATTTGAGAACTCACATTCATCCCATTTTGCCTATGTACAATGGCACTATGCAAGCATTCCGCCAATCCTCAGACACCTCACCGTGAGTCATACATACATTAAGTAACCTTACCAACCAGTCAACAATACAATCACCCCTTTTTTAATATATTCTACTGCAATACCATCCAAACCAGCTGCCTTGCCGGATTTCATCTTCCGCAAAGCTTTTACTACTTCTTCTCTGTTTACCAAATCATTCTCCCTAACCTTCTCACTTTGCACACCATCTCGATCAAAACACCCTATATCTGCCACTCTATCATCAAACACATTCAACAAACCTTCAAATTACTCACTCCATCAGTTTCTCACATCACTACTACTTTTTATCACCTCCCCGTTAGCTCCCTTCACTGAAGTTCCCATTTCTTTCCTTGTATTACGCACTTTATTTACCTCCTTCCAAAACATCTTTTATTTTCCCTTAAATTCAATTATACTTCCTCACCTCAACTCTCATTTTCCCTCTTTTTCACCTCTTTTGCACCTTTCTCTTGACCCCCTTTCTCTTTACTCTATACATCTCCCATTCATTTGCATTATTTCCCTGCAGAAATCGTCTAAATGTCTCTATCTTCTCTTCCCCTAATAATCTTACTTCTTCATCCAACGACTCACTACCCTTTCTGATCTGCCCACCTCCCACGCTTCTCATATCACAAGCATCTTTTGCGAAAGCCATCAGTCCTTCCGTAAATACATCCCAATACTCCCCCCCTCCCTTTACGTCCTTTGTTCTCACCTTTTTTCCTTTCTGTACTCAGTTTCTCCTGGTAGTTCCCCACACAAGTCTCCCTCCCATGTCACTTACTCTCACCATATTTCACCCCAACATTCACCCTTCTTTTCTGAAAACCTCTGCAAATCTTCACCTTCACTTCCACACGATAATGATCAGACTCCAGTTGCACCTCTCAGCACAATAATATCCAAAAGTCTCTTTCGCGCGCTTATCAGAACACGTAATCCAATAGCGATCTCTGGCGATCTCTCCTACTTAAGCAAGTATACTTATGTATATCTCTCTTTAAGCCAGTATACTTTAAGTATACTTTATGTATATCTCTCTTTAAGCCAGGTATTCCCAATCACCAGTCTTTTTTCAGCACATAAATCTAAAAGGTCTTCACCATTTCCACTTATAACACTGAACACCCCATGTATACCAATTATTCCCTCAACTGCCACATTACTCACCTTTGCATTCAAATCACCCATCACTATAACCCGGTCTCGTGCATCAAAACAACTAACACACTCATTCAGCTGCTCCCAAAACACTTGCCTCTCAGGATATCTATCCTCATGCCCAGGGGTATATGCACCAATAAACACCCATCTCTCTCCATCCATTTTCAATTTTACCCTCATCAATGTGAAGTTAACTTTCTTACACTCTATCACATACTCCTACCACTACTGTTTCAGGAGGATTCCTACTCCTTCTCTTCCTATTGTCCTCTCACTAACACCTGACTTTACTTCCAAGACATTCCGAAACCACTCTTCCCCTTTACCCTTCAGCTTCGTTTCACTCAGAGCCAAAACATCCATGTTCCTTTCCTAAAACATACCACCTATATATCCTTCTTTTCTAATCTTGGTTACATCCAAAAACATTTAGACACCCTAATCTGAGTCTGCGAGAAGGCTGAGCACTCCCTTCGTGATTCCTTCTTATGTTTCCCCTATTAGAGAGATAAACTATCTATATGTATATTTATATATATACATATATATATATATATATATATATATATATATATATATATATATATATATATATATATATATATATATATATATATATATATATATATATATATATATATATATATATATATATATATATATATATATATATATATATATTCTCTCTCTCTTTTTTTTTCTGTTTTCACTATAACCCGGTCTCGTGCATCAAAACCACTAACACACTCATTCAGCTGCTCCCAAAACACTTGCCTCTCATGATCTTTCTTCTAATGCCCAGGTGCATATGCACCAATAATCACCCATCTCTCTCCATGAACTTTCAGTTTTACCCATATTAATCAAGAATTTACTTTCTTACATTCTATCACATACTCCCACAACTCCTGTTTCAGGAGTACTGCTACTCCTTCCCTTGCTCTTGTCCTCTCACTAACCCCTGACTTTACTCTCAAGACATTCCCAAACCACTCTTCCCCTTTACCCTTGAGCTTCGTTTCACTCAGAGCCAAAACATCGAGGTTCCTTTCCTCAAACATACTACCTATCTCTCCTTTTTTCACATCTTGGTTACATCCACACACATTTAGACAACCCAGTCTGAGCCTTCAAGGAGGATGAGCACTCTTCGCGTGCCTTCTTCTTCTGTTTCCCATTTTAGAAAGTTAAAAAATACAAGGAGGGGAGGATTTCTGGCCCCCCGCTCCCGTCCCGTCTAGTCTCCTTCTACGACACGTGAGGAATGCGTGGGAAGTATTCTTTCACCCCTATCCCCAGGGATAATATACATATATATGCATATATATATACATATACACATACATACGCACATATACACACATACACACATATACATATATATATATATATATATATATATATATATATATATATATATATATATATATATATATATATATATATATATATATATATATATATATATATATACATATGAAAAATGTAAGAAATAATCTAGAAAACTGAAACTTCTAGCTTGAAATGAAATGAAAAAAATGGATGTCACATAATGGTTCAACCTCTGGCTATGGAAAAGGGAAATGTATAATTTATTTACACAAACGTCAATAGTAGTTTTCATCAATTTAACCACTGTATTATACTGCCGGGTCCACTTCTCTTATCATGAAACAGGAATATTGGCTTATGATGTTTCTCAATTTTCTTCATTACACAAAGTACAACCATATCTTGGATACATGAGGGTAGGTAGTTGGTCATCTGCCATAATAAAGCCTTGACAGACCAAAAATTTATCTGGACATCAACTTTTCCAGTACATTTATGAAAAACACCTTTTTGCTTTCCATCTCTATCACTCTGAAAAAAAAAAAAAGAATAAGCTTCAATGTCTAAGCTACATTTTTTTCCAAATCTCACTATTTTCTTGTCAGAGCACCATGTATGAAAACTGTCACCACAGTAACACAATGGAAATGGAAATGGTGAAGAGCTTGTAGATTTATGTGCTGAAAAAGGACTGGTGATTGGGAATACCTGGTTTAAAAAGCGAGATATACATAAGTATATGTATGTAAGTAGGATAGATGGCCAGAGAGCAGTATTGGATTACGTGTTAATTGAAAGCCGCGCGAAAGAGAGACTTTTGGAGGTTAATGTGCTGAGAGGTGCAACTGGAGTGATGTCTGATCATTATCTTGTGGAGGCTAAGGTGAAGATTTGTATGGGTTTTCAGAAAAGAAGAGTGAATGTTGGGGTGAAGAGGGTGGTGAGAGTAAGTGAGCTTGGGAAGGAGACTTGTGTGAGGAAGTACCAGGCGAGACTGAGTAGAGAATGGAAAAAGGTGAGAACAATGGAAGTAAGGGGAGTGGGGGAGGAATGGGATGTATTTAGGGAATCAGTGATGGATTGCGCAAAAGATGCTTGTGGCATGAGAAGAGTGGGAGGTGGGTTAATTAGAAAGGGTAGTGAGTGTTGGGATGAAGAAGTAAGATTATTAGTGAAAGAGAAGAGAGAGGCATTTGGACGATTTTTGCAGGGAAAAAAATGCAATTGAGTTGGATAAGTATAAAAGAAAGAGACATGAGGTCAAGAAAAAGGTGCAAGAGGTGAAAAAGAGGGCAAATGAGAGTTGGGGTGAGAGAGTATCATTAAATTTTAGGGAGAATAAAAAGATGTTCTGGAAGGAGGTAAATAAAGTGCGTAAGACAAGGGAGCAAATGGGAACTTCAGTGAAGGGCGCAAATGGGGAGGTGATAACAAGTAGTGGTGAAGTGAGAAAGAGATGGAGTGAGTATTTTGAAGGTTTGTTGAATGTGTTTGATGATAGAGTGGAAGATATAGGGTGTTTTGGTCGAGGTGGTGTGCAAAGTGAGAGGGTTAGGGAAAATGATTTGGTAAACAGAGAAGAGGTAGTAAAAGCTTTGTGGAAGAAGAAAGGCGGCAAGGCAGGAGGTTTGGATGGTATTGCAGTGGAATTTATTAAAAAATGGGGTGACTGTATTATTGACTGGTTGGTAAGGTTATTTAATGTATGTATAAATCATGGTGAGGTGCCTGTGGATTGGCGGAATTCTTGCATAGTGCCATTGTACAAAGGCAAAGGGGATAAGAGTCAGTGCTCAAATTTAAGAGGTATAAGTTTGTTGAGTATTCCTGGTAAATTACATGGGAGGGTATTGATTGAGAGGGTGAAGGCATGTACAGAGCATCAGATTGGGGAAGAGCAGTGTGGTTTCAGAAGTGGTAGAGGATGTGTTGATCAGGTGTTTGCTTTGAAGAATATATGTGAGAAATACTTAGAAAAGCAAATGGATTTGTATGTAGC
>NC_092238.1:51989601-52009601 GCF_036320965.1 Panulirus ornatus | reverse complement strand
AATACTCAACAAACATACCTCTGTAATTTGAGCACTTACTCACAGTAAAGGGGAAGAGTAGTTTGGGAATGTCTGGGGAGTAAAGTCAGGGGTTAGTGAGAGGACGAGAGCAAGGGAAGGAGTAGCAATACTTCTGAAACAGGAGTTTTGGGAGTATGTGATAGAGTGTAAGAAATTAAATTCTCGATTAATATGGGTAAAACTGAAAGTTGATGGAGAGAGGTGGGTGATTATTGGTGCATATGCACCTGGGTATGAGAAGAAAGATCATATGTATATATATATATATGCATATATATATATATATATATATATATATATATATATATATATATATATATATATATATATATATATATATATATATATATATATATATATATATATATATATATATATATATATATATATATATATATTTCTCTAGTGACTAAGCAAAAGCAACAATGTCATACACAATGTCATTGTTGCTTTTGCTCAGTCACTAGAGAAGTTAAGCCTGCGTGATCCAGATGAAGACTTTGGAGATTGCAACCTTAGTGAGAATGCTCCAGGGATTGAAACACAGCTGCTTATTACACTCAGTAACTGTGCTTTTATGCGCCGCGTTATACTTCCAAGACTGTCAGATTCCTTAGTGAGAGCTTCATACCCGCAGGATGAGGTCAAAGAGGCAGTAGAGCAAGCAAGTCACACATATACTGAGCTGCAGGACAGACTCTTCGAAGCTTACCTGGAGGAAAGAGTTGACCCCATCATTGGTATGATAGAAAGGTCTATGTATCTTGGTCACTATGACTGGGGCAAGGTGGACCACCCTCCCACAGATGTCCGCACCTATGTTAAAGAGATTCTCATTAATATAACACATGTTCATGCTGAGGTTGTAGGTGTATGGCCAGGACTAGTTGGAGGACTTGTTGGTCGAGTAGTTGATGGAGTTGGAGAAGAGATGTCTCGCCTTATTGCTTGTGTTAGTCAGTGGTCAAAATGTGGTTCACTTCAGGCACATGTAGATTTGGCTGCTCTCACAACTGTCTTACAGATTCATACTTCTTCAAATGCCAGTGCATCATTTCAAGAGGCTGTAGAGATGTTACCTAAACTGTCAACAGCAGAAGAAAGAGTAAAGGAAGATGTCCTTCAAACCTTCCGCAGCAAAATGCGTTTCTTGTTAGCTTGCTTCTTGGAATTGGAGCCTCTATGAGACAACATTGTTGCACATTCCATAGCATAGTAATGGTATATGATGTCTGTATTTATTAGCTAAGAGCAATATGTAATAGGTTCATTTTGATTAATTAGTAGACTCCCAAAACTGTTATTTTCATTAACTTAACATATTAGCATTTTACCAGAATTTGTCATCATTTGTTAGTGAAAATCTCCAATCCAGTTCTGACTTAAAATGAAGGATTATATGTGAGAGTCTGACTTTGTTATTGTATATATCCATTAACAAATGAGCTTCATGACTGTTGCTGTTATGTACAGATTGTTTTATATGGGTAAGAATTGACATTGTACAATAGATATTATTAGTAGTAATTATTCTAAAGTAGCAGGAATTAACATGGTCTACTATTACTTTTCATTAAAAGTTTCAACCAGTGTATGTAACAGAAGTGAATGGTTTGATATGCAGAATTGTATTATCCGTTAAGCTTAGAAGAAATTTGTTCAGCTTTTGAGATTTTATTCTTTCCTGTATGGTATCTCATGTGAACATGAGATATATTCTGTAGGCATATTAGGGTTAGGACCTTCGTACACCTAGTATATCTGGTGAGAAAGCGCTAGCTTTCACTCACCTTCACAAATCACATGCTAGTCGTGATCATGGCACCTCACTTGTTTTAGACCAGCCTCTGGCCCCCCACTGCCCTCCACCAAGATGGTATCATGAACCTCCATACTTCCAGTTTGATAGATCTCTTACCTCTGTAGGATCATGCATTGTTAGGAGATAATGCTAAAACTAGCTTTTTCTATACTGTAGATCAGTATTCTTTCTAAGTTTTTATATCCATCGTTTATGGTGTACATGTTTCTTGTTCGGTATTCTAGGTTACTGTACAGTATTTTTGTATGTACAATATATATGAAATTTTCATACTTGTTTACAGTTTCCCATGTTAGTGACGTAGCACCAGGCAGAAAGAAAGAAAGGCCGTATTTGATCACATTATCCATTCTCAAGCTGTCATATGTAATGCACCTATCCACAACTATGCCCAGCAGACTTCTTTGTGGTTTTCTCCAGCTGCTTCATGTGCCTTGGTTTAGTCCATTGACAGCATGTCAACCCTTGTATACCACATTGTTCCGCTTCACTATATCCTATGCATGCCTTTCACCCTCCTGCATGTTCGGGCCCTGATCTCTCAAAATTTTTTCTGCTCCATCCTTCCATCCCCAATTTGGTCTCCACCTTTTTCCTCTCCACTTTGGACACATAGATCCTCCTTGTCAACCTTTTCACTCATTCTCTCCAAATGTCCAATCCATTTCAGCACACCCCCTTGAGCTCTCTCAACCACATTCTTTTTATTGTTACACCTTTCTCTTACCTATTTATTACTTACTTGATAAAATCCCGCACTGCATATTGTCCTCAAACATTTCATTTCTGACACACTAACCCTCCCCCTCACATCATCTGTGGCCCATCCCTCATATATGTAAAAAATTGGGACCACTATACCTTCTAATGGGTCCATTTTCTCCCTTCCAAATAACAGCACCTCTTTTCACACTTTCGTGAATGCTCCCAGAATCTTTGCCCCTCACCCACCCTGTGACTTACTTCCACTTCCATGGTTACATTTGTTGCCTTGTCCACTTCCAGATATCTAAAAACTTTCTTCATTCACATTCACACCACAAGTAACCGTCCTGTTGAACGTAATAACCTTGCTTTCATTCCTATTTATTCTTAAGTTCCTCCCTTTACACATACCTCCAAACTCAGTCCCCGACTTCTGTAATTTCTCACTTGAGGCTGCCACCGGTGGTGTGTCATCATCAAGAAGCAACTGACTCACTTTCCAGGCCCCACTCACCCTATGCAGATAGTATACTCATCTCTCTCCAAGACCCTTGCATTTACCTCCCTCACCCCTCTGTTCATAACTGAATTAAAACAGCCATGATGACATCACACTTCCCTGCCACAGACCATCATTCACTTGAAACCTCTTACTCTCCACTCCTATTCATACACATGACTCTTGACAAAAACTTATTGTTTAAGTAGCTTTCATCTTATTCCATGTTTTCATAAGACTTTCCATAAGATATGTTTATCAACCCTGTCATATGCTTTTTTCAGATCAATAAGTGCCACATATAAATCCCTCTCTTTCCCTAAGCTAACTATTTCTCACACACATTCTTTAAAGCATACACCCAATCCACACATTCTCTACCACTATGAAACAACATTATTCCTCCCCAGTCAAAAACACTTACCTTTGTCTCTATTACCTTTATGTAATGATATTATTTTCAGATTTATTATTATCCCTGGGGATAGGGGATAAAGAATACTTCCCACGTATTCCCTGCGTGTCGTAGAAGGCGACTAAAAGGGGAGGGAGTGGGTGGCTGGAAATCCTCCCCTCTCGTTTTTTTTTTAATTTTCCAAAAGAAGGAACAGAGAAGGGGGCCAGGTGAGGATTTTCCCTCTAAGGCCCAGTCCTCTGTTCTTAACGCTACCTCGCAAATGCGGGAAATGGCGAATAGTATAAAAAATATATATATATATATATATATATATATATATATATATATATATATATATATATATATATATATATATATATTTTTTTTTTTATTTTTCTTTTTATACTTTGTCGCTGTCTCCCGCGTTTGCGAGGTAGCGCAAGGAAACAGACGAAAGAAATGGCCCAACCCCCATGTATATACATACGTCCACACACGCAAATATACATACCTACACAGCTTTCCATGGTTTACCCCAGACGCTTCACATGCCTTGATTCAATCCAGTGACAGCACGTCAACCCCGGTATACCACATCGCTCCAATTCAATCTATTCCTTGCCCTCCTTTCACCCTCCTGCATGTTCAGGCCCCGATCACACAAAATCTTTTTCACTCCATCTTTCCACCTCCAATTTGGTCTCCCTCTTCTCCTTGCTCCCTCCACCTCCGACACATATATCCTCTTGGTCAATCTTTCCTCACTCATCCTCTCCATGTGCCCAAACCACTTCAAGACACCCTCTTCTGCTCTCTCAACCACGCTCTTTTTATTTCCACACATCTCTCTTACCCTTACGTTACTCACTCGATCAAACCACCTCACACCACACATTGTCCTCAAACATCTCATTTCCAGCACATCCATTCTCCTGTGCACAACTCTATCCATAGCCCACGCCTCGCAACCATACAACATTGTTGGAACCACTATTCCTTCAAACATACCCATTTTTGCTTTCCGAGATAATGTTCTCGACTTCCACACATTCTTCAAGGCTCCCAGAATTTTCGCCCCCTCCCCCACCCTATGATCCACTTCCGCTTCCATGGTTCCATCCGCTGACAGATCCACTCCCAGATATCTAAAACACTTCACTTCCTCCAGTTTTTCTCCATTCAAACTCACCTCCCAATTGACTTGACCCGTCAACCCTACTGTACCTAATAACCTTGCTCTTATTCACATTTACTCTTAACTTTCTTCTTCCACACACTTTACCAAACTCAGTCACCAGCTTCTGCAGTTTCTCATATGAATCAGCCACCAGCGCTGTATCATCAGCGAACAACAACTGACTCACTTCCCAAGCTCTCTCATCCCCAACAGACTTCATACTTGCCCCTCTTTCCAAAACTCTTGCATTTACCTCCCTAACAACCCCATCCATAAACAAATTAAACACCCATGGAGACATCACACACCCCTGCCGCAAACCTACATTCACTGAGAACCAATCACTTTCCTCTCTTCCTACACGTACACATGCCTTACATCCTCGATAAAAACTTTTCACTGCTTCTAACAACTTTCCTTCCACACCATATATTTTTAATACCTTCCACAGAGTATCTCTATCAACTCTATCATATGCCTTCTCCAGATCCATAAATGCTACATACAAATCCATTTGCTTTTCTAAGTATTTCTCACATACATTCTTCAAAGCAAACACCTGATCCACACATCCTCTACCACTTCTGAAACCACACTGCTCTTCCCCAATCTGATGCTCTGTACATGCCTTCACCCTCTCAATCAATACCCTCCCATATAATTTACCAGGAATACTCAACAAACTTATACCTCTGTAATTTGAGCACTTACTCACAGTAAAGGGGAAGAGTAGTTTGGGAATGTCTGGGGAGTAAAGTCAGGGGTTAGTGAGAGGACGAGAGCAAGGGAAGGAGTAGCAATACTTCTGAAACAGGAGTTTTGGGAGTATGTGATAGAGTGTAAGAAATTAAATTCTCGATTAATATGGGTAAAACTGAAAGTTGATGGAGAGAGGTGGGTGATTATTGGTGCATATGCACCTGGGTATGAGAAGAAAGATCATATGTATATATATATATATGCATATATATATATATATATATATATATATATATATATATATATATATATATATATATATATATATATATATATATATATATATATATATATATATATATATATATATATATATATATATATATATATATATTCTCTAGTGACTAAGCAAAAGCAACAATGTCATACACAATGTCATTGTTGCTTTTGCTCAGTCACTAGAGAAGTTAAGCCTGCGTGATCCAGATGAAGACTTTGGAGATTGCAACCTTAGTGAGAATGCTCCAGGGATTGAAACACAGCTGCTTATTACACTCAGTAACTGTGCTTTTATGCGCCGCGTTATACTTCCAAGACTGTCAGATTCCTTAGTGAGAGCTTCATACCCGCAGGATGAGGTCAAAGAGGCAGTAGAGCAAGCAAGTCACACATATACTGAGCTGCAGGACAGACTCTTCGAAGCTTACCTGGAGGAAAGAGTTGACCCCATCATTGGTATGATAGAAAGGTCTATGTATCTTGGTCACTATGACTGGGGCAAGGTGGACCACCCTCCCACAGATGTCCGCACCTATGTTAAAGAGATTCTCATTAATATAACACATGTTCATGCTGAGGTTGTAGGTGTATGGCCAGGACTAGTTGGAGGACTTGTTGGTCGAGTAGTTGATGGAGTTGGAGAAGAGATGTCTCGCCTTATTGCTTGTGTTAGTCAGTGGTCAAAATGTGGTTCACTTCAGGCACATGTAGATTTGGCTGCTCTCACAACTGTCTTACAGATTCATACTTCTTCAAATGCCAGTGCATCATTTCAAGAGGCTGTAGAGATGTTACCTAAACTGTCAACAGCAGAAGAAAGAGTAAAGGAAGATGTCCTTCAAACCTTCCGCAGCAAAATGCGTTTCTTGTTAGCTTGCTTCTTGGAATTGGAGCCTCTATGAGACAACATTGTTGCACATTCCATAGCATAGTAATGGTATATGATGTCTGTATTTATTAGCTAAGAGCAATATGTAATAGGTTCATTTTGATTAATTAGTAGACTCCCAAAACTGTTATTTTCATTAACTTAACATATTAGCATTTTACCAGAATTTGTCATCATTTGTTAGTGAAAATCTCCAATCCAGTTCTGACTTAAAATGAAGGATTATATGTGAGAGTCTGACTTTGTTATTGTATATATCCATTAACAAATGAGCTTCATGACTGTTGCTGTTATGTACAGATTGTTTTATATGGGTAAGAATTGACATTGTACAATAGATATTATTAGTAGTAATTATTCTAAAGTAGCAGGAATTAACATGGTCTACTATTACTTTTCATTAAAAGTTTCAACCAGTGTATGTAACAGAAGTGAATGGTTTGATATGCAGAATTGTATTATCCGTTAAGCTTAGAAGAAATTTGTTCAGCTTTTGAGATTTTATTCTTTCCTGTATGGTATCTCATGTGAACATGAGATATATTCTGTAGGCATATTAGGGTTAGGACCTTCGTACACCTAGTATATCTGGTGAGAAAGCGCTAGCTTTCACTCACCTTCACAAATCACATGCTAGTCGTGATCATGGCACCTCACTTGTTTTAGACCAGCCTCTGGCCCCCCACTGCCCTCCACCAAGATGGTATCATGAACCTCCATACTTCCAGTTTGATAGATCTCTTACCTCTGTAGGATCATGCATTGTTAGGAGATAATGCTAAAACTAGCTTTTTCTATACTGTAGATCAGTATTCTTTCTAAGTTTTTATATCCATCGTTTATGGTGTACATGTTTCTTGTTCGGTATTCTAGGTTACTGTACAGTATTTTTGTATGTACAATATATATGAAATTTTCATACTTGTTTACAGTTTCCCATGTTAGTGACGTAGCACCAGGCAGAAAGAAAGAAAGGCCGTATTTGATCACATTATCCATTCTCAAGCTGTCATATGTAATGCACCTATCCACAACTATGCCCAGCAGACTTCTTTGTGGTTTTCTCCAGCTGCTTCATGTGCCTTGGTTTAGTCCATTGACAGCATGTCAACCCTTGTATACCACATTGTTCCGCTTCACTATATCCTATGCATGCCTTTCACCCTCCTGCATGTTCGGGCCCTGATCTCTCAAAATTTTTTCTGCTCCATCCTTCCATCCCCAATTTGGTCTCCACCTTTTTCCTCTCCACTTTGGACACATAGATCCTCCTTGTCAACCTTTTCACTCATTCTCTCCAAATGTCCAATCCATTTCAGCACACCCCCTTGAGCTCTCTCAACCACATTCTTTTTATTGTTACACCTTTCTCTTACCTATTTATTACTTACTTGATAAAATCCCGCACTGCATATTGTCCTCAAACATTTCATTTCTGACACACTAACCCTCCCCCTCACATCATCTGTGGCCCATCCCTCATATATGTAAAAAATTGGGACCACTATACCTTCTAATGGGTCCATTTTCTCCCTTCCAAATAACAGCACCTCTTTTCACACTTTCGTGAATGCTCCCAGAATCTTTGCCCCTCACCCACCCTGTGACTTACTTCCACTTCCATGGTTACATTTGTTGCCTTGTCCACTTCCAGATATCTAAAAACTTTCTTCATTCACATTCACACCACAAGTAACCGTCCTGTTGAACGTAATAACCTTGCTTTCATTCCTATTTATTCTTAAGTTCCTCCCTTTACACATACCTCCAAACTCAGTCCCCGACTTCTGTAATTTCTCACTTGAGGCTGCCACCGGTGGTGTGTCATCATCAAGAAGCAACTGACTCACTTTCCAGGCCCCACTCACCCTATGCAGATAGTATACTCATCTCTCTCCAAGACCCTTGCATTTACCTCCCTCACCCCTCTGTTCATAACTGAATTAAAACAGCCATGATGACATCACACTTCCCTGCCACAGACCATCATTCACTTGAAACCTCTTACTCTCCACTCCTATTCATACACATGACTCTTGACAAAAACTTATTGTTTAAGTAGCTTTCATCTTATTCCATGTTTTCATAAGACTTTCCATAAGATATGTTTATCAACCCTGTCATATGCTTTTTTCAGATCAATAAGTGCCACATATAAATCCCTCTCTTTCCCTAAGCTAACTATTTCTCACACACATTCTTTAAAGCATACACCCAATCCACACATTCTCTACCACTATGAAACAACATTATTCCTCCCCAGTCAAAAACACTTACCTTTGTCTCTATTACCTTTATGTAATGATATTATTTTCAGATTTATTATTATCCCTGGGGATAGGGGATAAAGAATACTTCCCACGTATTCCCTGCGTGTCGTAGAAGGCGACTAAAAGGGGAGGGAGTGGGTGGCTGGAAATCCTCCCCTCTCGTTTTTTTTTTAATTTTCCAAAAGAAGGAACAGAGAAGGGGGCCAGGTGAGGATTTTCCCTCTAAGGCCCAGTCCTCTGTTCTTAACGCTACCTCGCAAATGCGGGAAATGGCGAATAGTATAAAAAAAAATATATATATATATATATATATATATATATATATATATATATATATATATATATATATATATATATTTTCCTTTTTTTTTTCTTTTTTTGTGTTTTGCTTTGTCGCTGTCTCCCGCGTTTGCGAGGTAGCGCAAGGAAACAAACGAAAGAAATGGCCCAACCCACCCCCATACACATGCCTTGATTCAATCCACTGACAGCACGTCAACCCCGGTACACTACATCGCTCCAATTCACTCTATTCTTTGCTCTCCTTTCACCCTCCTGCATGTTCAGGCCCCGATCACACAAAATCTTTTTCACTCCATCTTTCCACCTCCAATTTGGTCTCCCTCTTCTCCTCGTTCCCTCCACCTCCGACACATATATCCTCTTGGTCAATCTTTCCTCACTCATTCTCTCCATGTGACCAAACCATTTCATAACACCCTCTTCTGCTCTCTCAACCACGCTCTTTTTATTTCCACACATCTCTCTTACCCTTGCGTTACTTACTCGATCAAACCACCTCACACCACACATTGTCCTCAAACATCTCATTTCCAGCACATCCATCCTCCTGCGCACAACTCTATCCATATCCCACGCCTCGCAACCATACAACATTGTTGGAACCACTATTCCTTCAAACATACCCATTTTTGCTTTCCGAGGTAATGTTCTCGACTTCCACACATTCTTCAAGGCTCCCACAATTTTCGCCCCCTCCCCCACCCTATGATCCACTTCCGCTTCCATGGTTCCATCCGCTGCCAGATCCACTCCCAGATATCTAAAACACTTCACTTCCACCAGTTTTTCTCCATTCAAACTCACCTCCCAATTGACTTGACCCTCAACCCTACTGTACCTAATAACCTTGCTCTTATTCACATTTACTCTTAACTTTCTTCTTTCACACACTTTACCAAACTCAGACACCATATATATATATATATATATATATATATATATATATATATATATATATATATATATATATATATATATATATATATATATATATATATATATATATATATATATACATATATATATATATATATATATATATATATATATATATATATATATATATGTATATATATATATATATATATATATATATATATATATATATATATATATATATATATATATATATATATATATATATATATATATATATATATATATATATATTATTACTTATATATTTATTATACGTTCTAGCTGTCTCCCGCGTTAACGAGACAGCGTAAGGAAACAGACGAAAGAATGGCCGAACCCACCCACATACATAGACTTGTACATATAAACACATATACATAATTCATACTTGCTGCCTTTATACATTGATGTCGCCGCAACGCCACACATGAAATTCCCCTCCCCCTGCACACGCGAGGTGGCCCTAGGAAAAGTCAACAAAGATCACATTCGTTCACACTCAGTCTCTAACTGTCATGTATAACGCACCGAAATCACTGCTTCTTTTCCATATTTCAGGCCCCACAAAACTTTCCACGGTTTGTCCCAGACGCTTCACATGCTCTGGTTCAATCCATTGACAGCACTTCGACCCCGATATACCACATCGTTCCAATTCACTCTTTGCACGCATTTCACCCTCCTGCATGTTCAGGCCCCGATCTTATGACTCTTCGTTCCCTTCTCCTCTGAGATATATATACTTTTTGTCAATTTTCCCTCATTCATTCATTTCAATGCACCCTCTTCTGCTCTCTCAACCACAGTCTTTTTCTTAACACACACATCTCTCATACCATTTCATTACTTACTCGATCAAACCACCTCACACCATGTATTGTCCTCACACATCTCAGTTCCAACACATCGACCTTCCACTGCACAACCCTATCTATAGCAAACGCCTCGCAGCCATATAACATTGTTGGAACCACTATTCCTTCAAACATACTTTCCAAGATAATGTTATCGCCTTCCACACTTTCTTCAACGCTCCCAGAACCTTTGCCCCCTCCCCCAACCTGTGGCTCACTTCCACTTCTCTGGTTCCATCCGCTGCCAAATCCACCTCCAGGTATGTAAAACGCTTCACTTCCTCCAGTTTTTCTCGATTCAGTTGATCTGTCCCTCAACCCTACAGTATCTAATAACCTTGCTCTTATTCACAATTATTCTTCTTTCTTTCACGCGCTATGCCACACTCAGTCACCAGCTTCTGCAGTTTCTTATCCAAAGAGCCACTAGCTATGAATCATCAGCGAACAACAACTGACTCACTTTCCAAGCTCTCTCATCTGCAACAGCCTGCATACTCACCCCTCTCTCAAAACTTTTGAATTCACCTCCCTAACAACCCCATCCATGAGCAAATAACCGTAGGGACATCGTGCACCCCTGCCGCAAACCGACATTCACTGGCAACCAATCACTTCCTTTCTTCCTTCTCATACATATGCCTTATATCCTCGATGAAAACTTTTCATTGCTTCTATCAACTTGCCTCTAACAACATATTCTCTTAATTCTTTCCACATACCATCTCTACCAACTCTATCATAAGCCTTATCCAGATCCAGATATGCTACATAAAAATCCATTTGTTCTAAGTACTTCTCAAATACATTCTTTAAAGCAAACACCTAATCCACACATCCTCTACCACTTCTGAAACCATACTGCTCTTCTCCAATCTGATGCTCTGTACATGCCTTCACCCTCTCAATCAATACCCTTCCATATAATTTCAAAGGAATAATCAACAAAGTTATACTTCTGTAATTTGAACACTCACGCTATCCCCTTTGCTTTTGTACAATGGCACTATGCATGCATTCCGCCAATCCTCAGGCACTTAACCAAGAACCATACATATATTGAATATCCTTTCCAACCAGTCAACAGCACAGTCTCCCCGTTTTTTGATAGATTCCACTGCAATACCATCCAATCCCGCCGCATTCCCGGCTTTCATCTTCCGCAAAACTTTCACTACCTCTTCTCTCGTTACCAAACCATTTTCCATGACCCTCTCACTTGGCACAAAACTTGGACCTAAACACATTATATCTGCCACTCTATCATGTAATACTCATCCCATCTCCTTCTCACATAACCACAACTTGTAATTACCTCCCTTAGCCCCCTTCACCGATGTTCCTATTTGTTCTCTTGTCTTGCGCACTTTATTTACTTCCTTCCAAAACATCTTTTTATTCTCCCTAAAATTTAATGATACTCTCTCACCCCAACTCTCATTTGCCCTCTTTTTCACCTGTTGCATCTTTCTCCTGACCTCTTACTTCCTTCTTTTATACATTTCCCAGTCATTTTCACTATTTCCCTACAAAAATTATCCAAATGCCTCTCTCTTCTCTTTCACTAATAAGCTTACTTCTTCATCCCACCACTCATTATCCTTTCTAATCTACCCACCTCCCACGCTTCTCATGCCACAAGCATCTTTTGCAAAAGCCATGACTGCTTCCATAAATACATACCATTCCTCCCCCACTCTTCTTATGTCATTAGCTCTCACCTTTTTCCTTTCTGCACTCAGTCTCTCATGGCACTTCCTCACAAAAGTCTCCTTCCCAAGCTCACCTACTCTCACCACTCTCATCACCCCAACATTCTCTCTTCTTTTCTGAAAACCTCTACAAATCCTCACCTTCGCCTCCACAAGATAATGATCAGACATCACTCCAGTTGCATCTCTCAGCATATTAACATCCAAAAGTCTTTCTTTCACGCGTCTATCAATTAACACGTAATCCAATAACGCTCTCTAGCCATTTCTCCTACTTTTTACGTATACTTATGTATATCTTTCTTTTTAAACCAGGTATTCCCAATCACCAGTCATTTTTCAGCACACAAATCTACAAGCTCTTCACCATTTCTGTTTACAACACTGAACACCACATGAAAACCAATTATTCCCTCAAATGCCACATTACTCACCATTACATTGAAATCAACCATCAATATAACCCGGTTTCGTGTATCAAAACTGCTAACACACATTCAACTGTTCCCAAAACACTTGCCTTTCATGATCTCTCTTCTCATGCCCAGGTGCATAGGTACCAATAATCACCCATCTCTCTCCATCAACTTTCAGTTTTACCCATCCATCTAGAGTTTAACTTTCTTACACTCTGTCACATACTCCCACAACTCCTGTTTTTGGAGTAGTGCTACTCCTTCCTTTGAACTTCTCCTCTCACCAACCACTGACTTTACTCTCAAAACAATCCCAAACCAAGAGTCCTTCTTCTGTTTCCCCTTTTAGAATGTTAAGATACAAGGAGGGGATGGGTTCTAGCCCCCCGCTCACGTCCCCTTTAGTCGCCTTTTACGACACGTGGGAAATGCGTGGAAAGTGTTCTTCTCCCCTATATTTATTTGTTATACTTTGTCGCTTTCTCCCGCGTTAGCGAGGTAGCGCAAGGAAACAGGCGAAAGAATGGCCCTAGCATCCCACATACACGCACGCATATATACATTCCATACATTTTAACGTATACATACATATACATACACAGATATATACATGTATACACATGTACATATTCGTACTTGCTGCCTTCATCCATTCTCGTCACCACCCCGCCACACATGAAATGGCATCCTCATATCCCAGCGCGCGCGATAGGTAGTGCTAGGAAAAGAAAACAAAGCCACATTCGTTTACACTCAGTCTCTACCTGTCATTTGTAATACCCTGAAACAGCAGCTCCCTTTCCACATCCAGGCTCCACAAAATTTTCCATGGTTTACCCCAGACGCTTCACTTGCCCTATTTCAGTCCATTGACCACGTCTCCCACTGTATACCTCATCGTTCTAATTCACTCTATATTATCATTATCATTATTATCATTATCATTATTATCTTTATCATTGTTTTTATTATTATTATTATTATTATTATTATTATTATTATTATTATTATTATTATTATTATTATTATCTCTCTCTCTCTCTCTCTCTCTCTCTCTCTCTCTCTCTCTCTCTCTCTCTCTCTCTCTCTCTCTCTCTCTCTCTCTCTCTCTCTCTCTCTCTCTCTCTCTCTCTCTCTCGTATAATTATATCTTCAGGGTAGATACTAGAACGTGATGGAAGATTCAGTACAGTCAGTGGAGTCAGAGAGGTGGAGCTAAGACATCATTGGCGCCCAAGTGTTTGTGATTTGTGGTTTTCGAGTCTGGCACAGAACTTGTCATAAATCTATAAAGTGGTGATGACAGGAAACCGTTTACAAATTTTGCCTGAAGCAATGTTATCCAGTTTATATAGACCTTCGCTAACACTAACATTGCCATTCCTTTTTGTAAGTAATAGAGAAGCTTCAAGGATGTTTCTCTTGATCATGAAATTATAGATTATATTTGAAATAACCCTAGTCCAGTCAATACAATGGGCATTAATCCTAACAAGATTTAACCATACATTCGAATATTGATTCCAATTCTTATACAAATATGTTTTTCTAAGTCTAATAGAGAGGTATTCTGAAAACACAACCTGCTGAAATTTCTAGAGAGTTTTTGATTGAAATATCCTCAGTAGTATTGTTAACGCTGGAAGATACATTCACATTAATATCTCTGAGCAGGTTGGAAACTAACATAAAATTATTACCAATTGGAAAAATAAAAGATTCCAAATATCAAGACGTTTGGGGTTAACTCTAAGAAAGATCTCTTTGCCCAATAAAAAGATTTATCCATAGATCCACAGAATATATCTTCTCAAACTCTTCATCAATAGATTCTGGACTGTCTTCTTCAAATGTTACAGTACTGAAGATGTTTTTGTTGTTTGAAAATTTGGATACTGATTTCTGCAGCCCTAAATCAATATCTTTACAATAATTGTTGAGAATTACAGGCCATGGGCCAAACTCTTGGAGAACCCAACTGGTAACGGGTGACCAAAGTGATAATTCACAATTAATTTCAACTCTTTTCCTTCCATTACATAATCAGGCTTCTATCAAATTTCCTGTACAACCAGTAATCTTCAGGGCCCTAGCTTTATGCATCAATTTAACATGAGGACGAATGCTTTTTGGAAGTGCAGAAATATGACATACTGCTTTAGTCTAGTCGTAGGTATAGAAAAATTTATGGTAGAATTCAAGGAGGTTTGTAAAGAATGATATGTGCCTTGTAAAAGCATGTTGTGTATTACTGATCAGACTGTTGTTCAAGGTAAGCTATGATTTCATCTCTGATAATCGACTCGAGAAGTTTCCATGTAATTGATAAGATGCAAATAGAACGGTAATTGCCAGGCATTTCCAAGACCCCTTTTTTGAATTCAGGAGTAACATCCATCAGTCTCCAGTCCTGCAGTGCTATGTCATCCTGAAAAGACTTATTGAAAATATCGGCTAACAGTTTGACAATATCGTGTATGACGCTTTCAATTACTCATGGATTTAAATGATCAGAACCTGGTCTTTTGTTAGTCTTCAACGAACCTATCTATGTTAGTACATCTCTAACTGTGACGGTAAATTCTGGTATTGTGTCGCTACTTTGAGAGAGCGAGAAACAAAGAGAGAGAATGTGGTCACTAATCAAATACTCTCTGAGATTAAAGGTTGGGAGACTAGGCCCCCACACCACTAGGGAACAGCAGATTTTGGTCAGGAAGTCAGAGAAAGGATTTGCAAGTTGAGAACAAAGTTTTGCAAGGATCTGATGCTCCAGCGAGAGTTCCTGAAGCATTAAGCAGACATGTTGCCCTGAATGGCGGTGTTACTCAGTTTTTATAATGCATCTGGGAAGAGGTGCATACGCTGTGAGCTGTGTCGTCTCTTTGTTCGTTCTTGTTAGTTGTGTATCATTTTATTATTTCTTGGTATTCTTTAGCACTCTTTTTATGTTACTGTTCTTCATCAATACTTTCATTATCCAGAGAAAATCTGTATTATTGTTTGTAATCTTACTGGGCCCGAGTAGTAGTACGAGTCTTTATACATGAAATCGTCGTAATTTTAGAATCGTTCATCAGCCGTTACTGCATTAGTCCTTATTACACGCTTCCTGGTCCAAGTTATCTGTAATTTGTCCTTGCTAAAAGTGCTACTGTTTTGTTGATCTACTTTTGATATTGATACGAGTTCCGTGTTGTTGTTTTTTAGTGTTTTCAGTTTGAAATTTTCTACTTATCTGTGATATTTGAGGTTTGTGTTTTTTGTTATCTTCAGCATCAATTTCAGTTTCCATTACATCTTTTTCCTTTTTCTTTGACAATTTGTCTTTTATTGTTCATCGTCCTTCCTTTTACTGGTGCATATCCTACATATATGTTTGTTATCAATCGATTTCCCTGTATCTCTCGTAGTTAGTGCGTCTTTGATTTCTGTCATCAGTCATATCTTTAATGTTTTATTTCTATTCCTTTCTCTTGTTATCTTTACGAGTTTTATTTCATACTTCTTAACCTGTGTTGTCTCCCTCTGCAAGGAAAGAACATCTCTGTTAGACCGAAAGTTTTCGTTCGTTCCCTCAGTTGTAGGTACGATGTCACCTCGTGTAATCATAGGACATTGTGAGATCTATTCACTAACCACAGAAACCCTTCGCACAGATGGTACTCCCTGGTGGTGTGTTATTGACCAACCCAAAGACATTACTACATTTATGGGGGGACAGACCTCAGCAGCGGGTAAAGATTTTCCCATCCTCACCAGTAGTGACGTAGTCATGGTGTTCATTGAATATGTGTCATTACTCAATGTAAATATCATGTTCATTAAGTCATCATCGCCACAAATGTGAATCAAAGATCATGACACATATCGATTCCAAGATTTATTATTATATTCATAAGATTTCATCTATGTTCAGTTCCTTTACTTTCATATAGGAATTTTCTTTATTATCGAAACATGTCGTCGGGTCAACAATATTCCATGTGCAGTGGGAAACTTGGCGTACACTTTTCCAATAATCCTATAATGCCTTTAGTTTAAAAGATTTACCGTAAACAGGCGGAACTTGGAAGAAAAGTTGAGTGCATCCAATGACAGGATAACTGCTCTAACCTTAATGGGGTAAGCTCTTCAGAAAATTGTCGAATTCAGATTGGTGGGTGAAACAGCAAGTCAGCTAACAACGATGGGTAGCTGAGCTGTGAGTCTGCGCTCCTTAAACAAATGCCTTTGCTGTCAGCAACAGCGGAATACTGGTCTCTGGTTCTGGATGATGTTGAGGGCAACAAAGAACACTTAAAGATGATTGGTGACTATCATCTGAGGTCAGCGAGAGGATATCTGAGATAGTAGCGCTTTATGCCGTAAAAGATTATGTTTTCCAGGTGCCATTACAGATGATGTGGGGAACACGGTAGAATGTGTCGGTGTAGGTGCATCGGATAACGCACTTTCTGTTTGTCATATATATATATATATATATATATATATATATATATATATATATATATATATATATATATATATATATTTTTTTTTTTTCTAATTTTCCAAAAGAAGGAACAGAGAAGAGGGCCAGGTGAGGATATTCCCTCCAAGGCCCAGTCCTCTGTTCTTAACGCTACCTCGCTATTGCGGGAAATAGCGAATAGTATGAACGAATATATATATATATATATATATATATATATATATATATATATATATATATATATATATATATATATATATTTTTTTTTTTTTTTTGCTTTGTCGCTGTCTCCCGCGTTTGCGAGGTAGCGCAAGGAAACAGACGAAATAAATGGCCCAACCCACCCCCATACACATGTATATACATACGTCCACACACGCAAATATACATACCTACACAGCTTTCCATGGTTTACCCCAGACGCTTCACATGCGTTGATTCAATCCACTGACAGCACGTCAACCCCGGTATACCACATCGCTCCAATTCACTCTATTCCTTGCCCTCCTTTCACCCTCCTGCATGTTCAGGCCCCGATCACACAAAATCTTTTTCACTCCATCTTTCCACCTCCAATTTGGTCTCCCTCTTCTCCTCGTTCCCTCCACCTCCGACACATATATCCTCTTGGTCAATCTTTCCTCACTCATTCTCTCCATGTGCCCAAACCATTTCAAAACACCCTCTTCTGCTCTCTCAACCACGCTCTTTTTATTTCCACACATCTCTCTTACCCTTACGTTACTTACTCGATCAAACCACCTCACACCACACATTGTCCTCAAACATCTCATTTCCAGCACATCAATCCTCCTGCGCACAACTTTATCCATAGCCCACGCCTCGCAACCATACAACATTGTTGCAACCACTATTCCTTCAAACATACCCATTTTTGCTTTACGAGATAATGTTCTCGACTTACACACATTCTTCAAGACTCCCAGAATCTTCACCCCCTCCCCCACCCTATGATCCACTTACGCTTCCATGGTTCCATCCGCTGCCAGATCCACTCCCAGATATCTAAAAACACTTCACTTCCTCCAGTTTTTCTCCATTCAAACTCACCTCCCAATTGACTTGACCCTCAGCCCTACTGTACCTAATAACCTTGCTCTTATTCACATTTACTCTTAAGTTTCTTCTTTCACACATTTTACCAAACTCAGTCACCAGCTTCTGCAGTTTCTCACATGAATCAGCCACCAGCGCTGTATCATCAGCGAACAACAACTGACTCACTTCCCAAGCTCTCTCAACCCCAACAGACTTCATACTTGCCCCTCTTTCCAAAACTCTTGCATTCACCTCCCTGACAACCCCATCCATAAACAAATTAAACAACCATGGAGACATCACACACCCCTGCCACAAACCTACATCCACTGAGAACCAATCACTTTCCTCTCTTCCTACACGTACACATGCCTTACATCCTCGATAGAAACTTTTCACTGTTTCTAACAACTTGCCTCCCACACCATATATTCTTAATACCTTCCACAGAGCATCTCCATCAACTCTATCATATGCCTTCTCTAGATCCATAAATGATACATACAAATCCATTTCTTTTCTAAGTATTTCTCATATACATTCTTCAAAGCAAACACCTGATCCACACATCCTCTACCACTTCTGAAACTACACTGCTCTTCCCCAATCTGATGCTCTGTACATGCCTTCACCCTCTCAATCAATACCCTCCCATATCATTTACCAGGAATACTCAACAAACTTATACCTCTGTAATGTGAGCACTCACTCTTATCCACTTTGCCTTTGTACAATGGCACTATGCACGCATGCCGCCAATCCTCAAGCACCTCACCATGAGTCATACATACATTAAATAACCTTACCAACCAGTCAACAATATAGTCACCCCCTTTTATGATAAATTCCACTGCAATACCATCCAAACCTGCTGCCTTGCCGGCTTTTATCTTCCGCAAAGCTTTTACTACCTCTTCTCTTTTTACCAAATCATTTTCCCTAACCATCTCACTTTGCACACCACCTCGACCAAACCACCCTATATCTGCCACTCTATCATCAAATACATTCAACAAACCTTCGAAATACTCACTCTATTTCCTTCTCACAATACCGCTACTTGTTATCACCTCCCCATTAGCGCCCTTCGCTGAAGTTCCCATTTGCTCCCTTGTCTTACGCACTTTATTTACCTCCTTGCAGAACATCTTTTTATTCTCACTAAAATTTAATGATACTCTCTCACCCCAACTCTCATTTGCCCTCTTTTTCACTTCTTGCACCTTTCTCTTGACCTCATATCTCTCTCTTTTATACATCTCCCACTCAATTGCATTCTTTCCCTGCAAAAATCGTCCAAATTACACTCTTCTCTTTCACTAATAATCTTACTTCTTCATCCCACCACTCACTACCCTTTCTAATCAACCCACCTCCCACGCTTCTCATGCCACAAACATCTTTTGCGCAATCCATCACTGATTCCCTAAATACATCACATTCCTCCCCCACTCCCCTTACTTCCATTGTTCTCACCTTTTTCCTTTCTGGACTCAGTCTCTCCTG
>NC_092238.1:51982657-51989501 GCF_036320965.1 Panulirus ornatus | reverse complement strand
TTTGCTTTGTCGCTTTCTCCCGGTTTAGCGAGGTACCGCAAGGAAACACACGAAAGAATGGCCCAACCCGCCCACATAAACATGTATCTACATACACGTCCACACACGCAAATATACATAACTATACATTTAATTATTTATTTTTTTTTTATTATACTTTGTCGCTGTCTCCCGCGTTTGCGAGGTAGCGCAAGGAAACAGACGAAAGAAATGGCCCAACCCCCAACCCCCATACACATGTATATACATACGTCCACACACGCAAATATACATACCTACACAGCTTTCCATGGTTTACCCCAGACGCTTCACATGCCTTGCTTCAATCCACTGACAGCACGTCAACCCCGGTATACCACATCGCTCCAATTCACTCTATTCCTTGCCCTCCTTTCACCCTCCTGCATGTTCAGGCCCCGATCACACAAAATCTTTTTCACTCCATCTTTCCACCTCCAATTTGGTCTCCCTCTTCTCCTTGTTCCCTCCACCTCCGACACATATATCCTCTTGGTCAATCTTTCCTCACTCATCCTCTCCATGTGCCCAAACCACTTCAAAACACCCTCTTCTGCTCTCTCAACCACGCTCTTTTTATTTCCACACATCTCTCTTACCCTTACGTTACTCACTCGATCAAACCACCTCACACCACACATTGTCCTCAAACATCTCATTTCCAGCACATCCATCCTCCTGCGCACAACTCTATCCATAGCCCACGCCTCGCAACCATACAACATTGTTGGAACCACTATTCCTTCAAACATACCCATTTTTGCTTTCCGAGATAATGTTCTCGACTTCCACACATTCTTCAAGGCCCCCAGGATTTTCGCCCCCTCCCCCACCCTATGATCCACTTCCGCTTCCATGGTTCCATCCGCTGCCAGATCCACTCCCAGATATCTAAAACACTTCACTTCCTCCAGTTTTTCTCCATTCAAACTCACCTCCCAATTGACTTGACCCTCAACCCTATTGTACCTAATAACCTTGCTCTTATTCACATTAACTCTTAACTTTCTTCTTCCACACACTTTTCCAAACTCAGTCACCAGCTTCTGCAGTTTCTCACATGAATCAGCCACCAGCGCTGTATCATCAGCGAACAACAACTGACTCACTTCCCAAGCTCTCTCATCCCCAACAGACTTCATACTTGCCCCTCTTTCCAAAACTCTTGCATTTACCTCCCTAACAACCCCATCCATAAACAAATTAAACAACCATGGAGACATCACACACCCCTGCCGCAAACCTACATTCACTGAGAACCAATCACTTTCCTCTCTTCCTACACGCACACATGCCTTACATCCTCGATAAAAACTTTTCACTGCTTCTAACAACTTTCCTCCCACACCATATATTCTTAATACCTTCCACAGCACAGAGCATCTCTATCAACTCTATCATATACCTTCTCCAGATCCATAAATGCTACATACAAATCCATTTGCTATACATTTAAATGTACACATATATATATATACACACACAGACATATACATATATACACATGTACATAATTCATACCGTCTGCCTTTATTTGTTCCCATCGCCACCTCGCCACACATGGAATAACAACCCCCTCCCCCATCATGTGTGCGAGGTAGCGCTAGGAAAAGACAACAAAGGCCCCATTCGTTCACACTCAGTCTCCAGCTGCCACTTAATAATACACCGAAACCACAGCTCCCCTTCCACATCCAGGCCCCACACACTTTCCCTGGTTTACCCCAGACGCTTCACATGCCCTGGTTCAATCCATTGACAGCACTTCGACATCGGTATACAAAATCGTTACAATTCACACTATTCCTTGCCCGCCTTTCGCCCTCCTGATTGTTCAGTCTCCGATCACTCAAAATCTTTTTCAATCAATCTTTCCACCTACAATTTGGTCTCCCACTTCTCCTCGTTCCCTCCACCTCTGACACATATATCCTATTGGTCAATCTTTCCTCACTCATTCTCTCCATGTGACCAAACCATTTCAAAACACCCTCTTCTGCTCTCTCAACAACACTCTTTTTATTTCACATATCTCTCTTACCCTTACATTACTTAGTCGATCAAACCACCTCACACCGCATATTGTCCTCAAACAACTAATTTCCAGCACATCCACCCTCTTGCGCACAACTCAATCCATAGCTCACGCCTCTCAACCATACAAAATTGTTGGAACTACTATTCCTTCAAACATACCCATTTTTCCTTTCCGAGATAATGTTCTCCTTTTCCAAACATTCTTCAAGGTTCCCAGAATTTTCGCCCCCTCCCCCACCCATGATTCACTTCCGCTTCCATGGTTCCATCCGCTTCCAGATCCACTCCCAGATATCTAAAACACTTTACTTCCTCCAGATTTTCTCCATTCAAACTTACCTCCCAATTGACTTGACCCTCAACCCTACTGTACCTAATAACCTTGCTCTTATTCACATTTACTCTTAACTTACTTCTTTAACACACTTTACCAAACTCAGTCACCGGCTTCTGCAGTTTCTCACATGAATCAGCCACCAGAGCTGTATCATCAGCGAACAACAACTGACTCACTTCCCAAGCTCTCTCATCCACAACAGACTAAATACTTGCCCCTCTTACCAAAACTCTTGCATTCACCTACCTAACAACCCCATCCATAAACAAATTAAACAACCATGGAGACATCACACACCCTTGCCGCAAACCTACATTCACTGAGAACCAATAACTTTCCTGTCTTCCTACGCGTACACATGCTTTATATCCTCGATAAAAACTTTTCACTGCTTCTAACAACTTGCCACACACACCATATATTCTTAATACCTTCCACAGAGCATCTCTATCAACTCTAGCATATGCCTTCTACAGATCCATAAATGCTATAAAGAATCCATTTGCCTTTCTAAGTATTTCTGACATACATTCGTCAAAGCAAACACCTGATCCACACATCCTCTACCACTTCTGAAACCACACTGCTCTTCAGCAATCTGATGCTCTGTACATGCCTTCACCCACTCAATCAATACCCTCCCATATAATTTACCAGGAATACTCACAAACTTATACCTCTGTAATTTGAGCACTCACTCTTATCCCCTTTGCCTTTGTACAATGGCATTATGCAAGCATTCCGCCAATCCTCAGGCATCTCACCATGAATCATACATACATCAAATAACCTTACCAACCAGTCAACAATACAGTCACCACCTTTTTTAATAAATTCCACTGCAATACCATCCAAACCTGCTGCCTTGACGGCTTTCATCTTCTGTAATTCTTTTACTACTTCTTCTCTATTCACCAAATCAATTTCCATAACCCATTCACTTTGCACACCACCTCGACCAAAACACCCTATATCTGCCACTCTATCATCAAACACATTCAACAAACCTTCAAAATACTCACTCCATCTCCTTCTCACATCACCATTACTTGTTATGACCTCCCCATTAGCCCCCTTCACTGAAGTTCCCATTTGCTCTCTTGTCTTACGCACTTTATTTACCTCCTTCCAAAACATCTTTTTATTCTCCCTGAAATTTAATTATACTCTCTCACCCCAACTCTCATTTGCCCTCTTTTTCACCTCTTGCGCCTTTCTCTTGACCTCCTGACTCTTTCTTTTATACTTCTCCCACTCATTTGCAATTTTTATCTAAAAAAATCGTCCAAATGCCTCTCTCTTCTCTTTCACTAATAATCTTACTTCTTCATCCCATCACTCACTACCTTTTCCAATCAACCCAACTCCCACGCTTCTCATGCCACAAGCATCTTTTGCGCAATCCATCACTGCTTCCCTAAATACATCCCATTCCTCCTCCCCTCCCCTTACCTCCTTTGTTCTCACCTTTTTCTATTCTGTACTCAGTCTCTCCTGGTACTTCCTCACACAAGTCTCATTACCAAGCTCACTTACTCTCACCACTCTCTTCACCCTAACATTCTCTCTTCTTTTCTGAAAGCCCCCACAAATCTTCACCTTCGCCTCCACAAGATAATGATCAGACATCCTTCCAGTTCACCTCTTAGCACATCAACATCCAAAATTCTCTTTTTCCGGCGTCTATCTATTAACACGTAATCCAATAACGCTCTCTGGCCATCTCTCTTACTTACATACGTATACTTATGTATATCTCGCTTTTTAAACCAGGTATTCCCAATCACCAGTCGTTTTTCAACATATAAATCTACAAGCTCTTCGCCATTTCTATTTAAAAAACTGAACACTCCATATATACCAATTATTCCTCAACTGCCACATTACTCAACTTTGCATTCAAATCACCCGTCACTATAACCCGGTCTTGTGCGTCAAAACCACTAACACGCTCATTTAGCTGCTCCCAAAACACTTGCCTCTCATGATCTTTCTTCTCATGCCCAGGTGCATATGCACCCATCTCTCTCCATCACTATAACCCGGTCTTGTGCGTCAAAACCACTAACACGCTCATTTAGCTGCTCCCAAAACACTTGCCTCTAATGATCTTTCTTCTCATACCCAGGTGCATATGCACCAATAATCACCCATCTCTCTCCATCAACTTTCAGTTTTACCCATATCAATCTAGAATTTACTTTACACTCTGTCACATACTCTAACAACTCCTGATTCAGTAGTAGTGCTACTCCTTCCCTTCCTCTTGTCCTCTCACTAACCCCTGACTTTACTCCCGAGAAATTTCCAAACCGCTCTTCCCCTTTACCCTTTAGCTTCGTTTGACTCAGAGCAAAAACATCCAGGTTCCTTTCCTCAAACATACTAACTATCTCTCCTTTTTTCTCATCTTGGCTACATCCACACACATTTAGACACCACTCCAGTTTTAGAAAGTTAAAATACAAGGATGGGAGGGTTTCTAGCCCCCCGCTCGCGTCCTCTTTAGTCGCTTTCTACGACACGTGGGGAATGCGTGGAAAGTATTCTTTCTCCCCTATCCCCAGGGATATATATATATATATATATATATATATATATATATATATATATATATATATATATATATATATATATATATATATATATATATATATATATATATATATATATATATATATATGTATATATATATATATATATATATTTTTTTTTTCTTTTTTTTTTTTTGCTTTCTCGCTGTCTCCCGCGTTTGCGAGGTAGCGCCAGGAAACAGACGAAAGAAATGGCCCAACCCACCCCCATACACATGTATATACATACGTCCACACACGCAAATATACATACCTACACAGCTTTCCATGGTTTACCCCAGACGCTTCACATGCCTTGATTCAATCCACTGACAGCACGTCAACCACGGTATACCACATCGCTCCAATTCACTCTATTCCTTGCCCTCCTTTCACCCTCCTGCATGTTCAGGCCCCGATCACACAAAATCTTTTTCACTCCATATTTCCACCTCCAATTTGGTCTCCCTCTTCTCCTCGTTCCCTCCACCTCCGACACATATATTCTCTTGGTCAATCTTTCCTCACTCATTCTCTTCATGTGCCCGAACCTTTTCAAAACACCCTCTTCTGCTCTCTCAACCACGATCTTTTTATTTCCACACATCTCTCTTACCCTTACGTTACTTACTCGATCAAACCACCTCACACCACATATTGTCCTCAAACATCTCATTTCCAGCACATCCATCCTCCTGCGCACAACTCTATCCATAGCCAACGCCTCTCAACCATACAACATTCTTGGAACCACTATTCCTTCAAACATACCCATTTTTGCTTTCCGAGATAATGTTCTCGACTTCCACACATTCTTCAAGGCTCCCAGAATTTTCGCCCCCTCCCCCACCCTATGAGCCACTTCCGCTTCCATGGTTCCATCCGCTGCCAGATCCACTCCAGATATCTAAAACACTTCACTTCCTCCAGTTTTTCTCCATTCAAACTCACCTCCCAATTGACTTGACCCTCAACCCTACTGTACCTAATAACCTTGCTCGTATTCACATTTAGTCTTAACTTTCTTCTTCCACACACTTTACCAAACTCAGTCACCAGCTTCTGCAGTTTCTCACATGAATCAGCCACCAGCGCTGTATCATCAGCGAACAACAACTGACTCACTTCCCAAGCTCTCTCATCCACAAAAGTCTTCATACTTGCCCCTCTTTCCAAAACTCTTGCATTCAACTCCCTTACAACCCCATCCATAAACAAATTAAACAACCATGGAGACATCACACACCCCTGCCGCAAATCTACATTCACTGAGAACCAATCAATTTCCTCTCTTCCTACACGTACATATGCCTTACATCCTCGATAAAAACTTTTCACTGCTTCTAACAACTTTCCTCCCACACCATATATTCTTAATACCTTCCACAGAGCATCTCTATCAACTCTATCATATGCCTTCTCCAGATCCATAAATGCTACATACAAATCCATTTGCTTTTCTAAGTATTTCTCACATACATTCTTCAAAGCAAACACCTGATCCACACATCCTCTACCACTTCTGAAACCACACTGCTCTTCCACAATCTGATGCTCTGTACATGCCTTCACCCTCTCAATCAATATCCTCCCATATAATTTACCAGGAATACTCAACAAACTTATACCTCTGTAATTTGAGCACTCACTCTTATCCCCTTTGCCTTTGTACAATGGCACTATGCACGCATTCCGACAATCCTCAGGCACCTCACCATGAGTCATACCTATATTAAATAACCTTACCAACCAGTCAACAATACAGTCACCCCCTTTTTTAAGAAATTCCACTGCAATACCATCCAAACCTGCTGCTTTGCCGGCTTTCATCTTCCGCAAAGCTTTTACTACCTCTTCTCTGTTTACCAAATCATTTTCC
>NC_092238.1:51907005-51982557 GCF_036320965.1 Panulirus ornatus | reverse complement strand
AGCTAACTACTTTGAAATCAAAATTACTATTGATATTATTTAGCTTGTTGACTAAATCTACATTGTTCATGATATTAGAATTTGATACCTTACCCACTAAAGGGTATGATGGTTTGTACAAATTAGATAACTTTATTGTTGATAAGATTTGTAAAATGATAAGTTTATGAACGCTAGTTGTATGTTTTGGACAATCACATGTTTACCAAATGGCGTCCTAGCTTCGTCTCTTCGATGTATATTAACTGACTGTTATATTTCTCTCTTGTGTCTCCCCTGATGATGTGATTATTACACGAAAGTGCACTTGGGAGCTTTTCGTGATTCATTTTCCCCGTGGACTCATAGGAATATATATATATATATATATATATATATATATATATATATATATATATATATATATATATATATATATATATATATATATATATATATATATATATATATATATATATATATATATCCTGGGAGCCTTGAAGAATGTTTGGAAGTCGAGAACATTATCTTCGAAAACAAAAATGGGTATGTTTGAAGGAATAGTGGTTCCAATAATGTTGTATGGTTGCGAGGCGTGGGCTATGGATAGAGTTGTGCGCAGGAGGGTGGATGTGCTGGAAATGAGATGTTTGAGGACAATATGTGGTGTGAGGTGGTTTGATCGAGTAAGTAATGTAAGGGTAAGAGAGATGTGTGGAAATAAAAAGAGCGTGGTTAAGAGTGCAGAGGAGGGTGTTTTAAATTGGTTTGGGCACATGGAGAGAATGAGTGAGGAAAGATTATCGAAGAGGATATATGTGACGGAGGTGGAGGGAAAGAGGAGAAGTGGGAGACCAAATTGGAGGTGGAAAGATGGAGTGAAAAAGATTTTGAGTGATCGGGGCCTGAACATGCAGGAGGGTGAAAGACGTACAAGGAATAGAATGAATTGGACCGATGTGGTATATCGGTGTCGACGTGCTGTGAATGGATTGAATCAGGGAATGTGAAGCGTCTGGGGTCAACCATGGAAAGTTTTGTGGGGCCTGGATGTGGAAAGGGAGCTCTGGTTTCGGGCATTATTGCGTGACAGCTAGAGACTGAGTGTGAACGAATGGGGCCTTTTTGTCTTTTCTTAGCGCTACCTGGCACACATGAGGGGGGAGGGGGATGTTATTCCATGTGTGGCGAGGCGGCGATAGGAATGAATAAAGGTAGACTGTGTGAATTGTGTGGCATGTGTATATATGTATGTGTCTGTGTGTGTATATATATGTGTACATTGAGATGTATGGGTATGTATATTTGCGTGTGTGGACGTGTATGTATATACATGTGTATGGGGGTGGGTTGGGCCATTTCTTTCGTCTGTTTCCTTTCGCTACCTCGTAAACGCGGGAGACAGCGACAAAGCAAAATAGTAATAATAATAATAATAATATATATATATATATATATATATATATATATATATATATATATATATATATATATATATATATATATATATATATATATATATATATATATATATATATATATATATATATATATATATTTATATATATATATATATATATATATATATATATATATATATATATATATATATATATATATATATATACGCAATTCTACTCTCCTTGGTGAGGACCTTAACGGAAACCTTTTGATGTCGATATCCCTATATGAAGATGAATGAAGCTTCATGTAATGTGATTCTAAGGCTCTGAGTATTATATGGAGAAGAGATGAAAGGCATGATTCAGAGAACCTTCATATTTCATCCGCTTTGTCCTTATCCGTCTCATTCGGAAACACAAGTGTCTATCATGTATTAGCTTTCTGTCCTCGCCTTCCCACTGATGAGAAAATGGAGAGGTCTCCCTTGTTGAAATACCTAATTGCCATTAGCGATCTTACACGGAAAGTAAATATTATCAGAGGATGTGTAAGTAAGAATGGAGGGGAATGAGAAGCAGGGAAGAGTTGCTCTGCCTGAAACTGGGAAGCCTGAAAGATAGGGAACGAGTGTAAATGCATGTATCTGCTGAAGGAGGGAATTTAGGAGAGAGAAAATGTGGAGGAGAGATCAGAACCTTAGACACACTTCAGACGCACACTAAATGCCTGATTTTGCTATTCTTATGTGTGTGTGCATGCCTGTTGTTTACCCCAATAGTTTTGATTCAGTACATCTTAAATTTACCAGACTGTTGGTAAAGTTGCTTCCATTACTACAGAGATAATTGTGATGTTGCTATATAGTTTAATAATTCTGTCAAGTAGTTCCTCCTTCAGTTGGTCCTTTTCCCAGTTTCTCTTCGTCCCACCTGGTCCTGCCATTGGAGGTATTTACACTCTTATACCTCACCAGTAATGGTTCTCTCCATACCTACAGGTTTTCGTTTCTCATTGTTCAAACTCACACCACACGACCTACAGGCTCACCTCCCACTCTCTTAGATCACACCACTCGACATGGAGGCTCTCGCCTCCCATTCTCTAAGCTCACGCTACACGAATAGTACTGTTTATCATCTTCCCCATAATCTCACCTGACACCCTCAAGGCTCACATAAGTGAGGTCTCTCCTTTGCTCTGTGACTCATCTGTTCCCAGCCTCTCAACTCTCACCCTCCTGTTGGTGAGTCATCGATGGTTCGCCTACCCACAGACTCTCACCTCTTACCCTCCTACACTAGCGGCCAGTGGGAGCCCTCCATCCCCCAGCTCTCAACTCTAACCCTCCCACTTCATCCTATCCGGCCAATAGCGGTTCTCCCGTACCCAAGCCTTTCACCTTAACCTTTCCAGCATCATTAACAATTCCATGATCCTTTAAATTTCACCTAAGTACTACGTAGTTTCCTGGACCGTCACCTTTACACCTCAGCTCATCCTACCTGACCAGCGGTTCACTATATAGTCTCCTCTCACTTCCCATTTTTCCAAAATTTTTTCCTTTATACTTTCCTCAGTCTTATCAGTGGAATATATGACGCACTATATCAACTTTACTCCACAATATCTGGGGTACTTTTCTTCTCTCCTTCGCGTTTCTTCAGGTCTTTCCGAGTTACATCTTGACTTTTCTTTTATCATCTTTATCATCACTGAGAAAGACAATTCTTATTGCATAATAACATCATTGACCGTTAAGCATTGTAGAAATATGAGAGAATCTTCTTAAGCTGTGCAGATTTACCAGGTCATTCAAAAGTATCATCTGTACTGACATAATCAAATTGTTACCCTTTCTGCAGTTGCTAATCATAACACATATTAACTAAAGTAACCTGTGTTACGTTCTGCCTCCACCCCCTACATTAAAGGGTGTATAATTAGTCCATACGCGCACTAAAACAGATAACTCTGAAATATCAGCTTCTGTTAACAGAGAAATTTGGGCTAGATACAAATGCCCTTATCATCTGGCTAATATCTGACTGCTGACGGCCGTAATTCATCATCTACTTTTTCCTTCTTGTCAAGTTGGTCGAATCCCAAACACAGATAAAAATCTATGAAAAACCTTTGTAACAGCAAAAATAATCATGGCTTTCTCAAAGTATAGATAATACAATTTATACTTGATGCATAGATCTCTGATCTCTGTCTATATTACTTTACTTAACATCTCTTTGGTAGATTTACTGGCCTCAATTATATAACATAAGGGTTTGAAATGACTAAGATGTGTACAGGTTACATTATACATTAACCAACAGTTTTGTATCACATCCTACCTCTACGGCCATTCTGTGAGAGATTTGACCTTGGCCTTCTTCCAGTTTCTATATAAATTCTTCAAACTATTTTCTGCTGTCTCTTCCATATGTTTGTCCTTCCATACGCTATGATAATACTAAAAATATTTTCTCTTAATTCGTTTACACTAATAAACAAAATCTCTTAAATCAACATACTATAATAAGACCCCCAAAACAACATAATGTACACTGGATATATCATTGCTCAAAGAAAACTGAATAAGACTCAACGGGTAACATTTACTGGTAAATAGGGAGATAAATGTAACATCCCCCTCCCAAAAGAAACATGAGTCAGCCACTAGTTGACTCATGACTACCTGGTATACGAGACAATACATCAGCTATAACATTATCCTTTCCTATTTAAGAATCAAATTATAAACTTATAACAAAGGTCTCCTACTTTTTAAACGTTCGTTTACATTTTCCATCTCATGCAAAAATACAAGAGGACTATGATCCGTAAACACTTGGATCGGCCTACCTACTCCTCTCAAACATACATCAAAATTATGCAAACTCAAAATCAAGGCAAGTGTTTCCTTTTAAATAGCACTGTAGTTTCTCTGATAGTACAGAAACGTCTTTGAAAAACAACAAATTGGAAAATCAGTATCATCTTTCTCCTGTATTAGATTCCACCAACCCCAGAATCACTCGCATCTATATATAATTCAAATGGTCTATCAAAATTTGTAGTAGAAAGTATGGGTGTGCATAAAAGTATCTGTTTCAATTTCTTAAAGGCCTCGTCACCAAAACCTGTAGACTCTTGTACTGAATCTCTAATGGCAAACATTGGTAAAGGCAGATCCTCCTCCCAGTCTGCTGACACTTCCTCACAATACATTCTCAAAGTATTTTTTAAGGTCTGATGGAATCTCTCTACAAAACCTTGACTCTGTGGTTGATAAGCACTTGACATCTTATGTGTTATATGTAACCCTTTTAAATAATCTTGAACGTTCCTAAAGTAAAATTACTTCCCTAGTCTGACTGTATGATTTCAGGTATACCCACCCAGGAGAAATATTTCAATAATTCTCTTTAAATATTTTCAGAATGGATACTACGTAATGGTACTGCTACTGGAAATATGGTAGATGCACACATTATTGTTGATAGATACTGATTTCCTTTACGTGTTTTTGGTAGAGGACCTACACAGTCAATTACAATTTTGCTAAAAGTTTACAAAAAGCAGGAATTGGCTGCAATGGTGCTGGCTGTATAGTCTGGTTGGGTTTACCTACTCTCTGACATAAATCACAGGGATGGGACACATCTTTCATTATGTTTGGCCAATCAAAATGAGTTAATATTCTATCATTTGTTTTCTAACTTGCAAATGTCAAGACAAACAAGAACTATGAGACAGAGTAACTACATGTAACCTGTAATTCTTTGGAACTACAATTTGCTTTTTGACCTCTCAGTGATGAGGTGAGAGAACATGAGCAAGCCTCCATTTTCTTATTAACACACCATTCTGTGCATTAAATCCTATTGGCCCCTCACTCTCATTTCTATTTCTAGCAGCTTCACTCCAACATTCTTTCCAACTCTCATTACCCCTCTGTAACTTTGTCAACTCTTCCTTGTTCACAACAAAATCTGGAAATACATCTATTTCAAATTCCACAGTGCTCTTCTCATTTTCAATTTCTAGTTACATACTCTTTATCAAATCATTCACCTAAATCATAGTCAACTTCTACTTTCTTTAGCATTTACATGGTCACAACACAAGCTGAATAAACAATTTCACTAGCCTGTACATTACTATCAGTCTGATTCTCTACAGTTATCTGTCAGGGGGTTCACCTTTACAACAGTATCTACATCAAATGGATTACTGCACATAATAGGCTCTGGGACTAATTTGTCAGCCAAATCATTCCCCAATAGCATGTGTACTCCTGGCATAGTAAATTTCTTACATATCCCAACCTTTTCACGGCCACTCACAAATCCACTCTTAAGATTAAATAATGCAACTGAATAGGCATACGTAACCATAACACATTTACATTTATTTTTCCCAGAGTAAGACTTCTTTGCCCAATCTAATGCAGCTTACAGAATTAAATTCTGACAATCCCAGTATCCCTCAATACTTAAATTATTTCAGGACTACCTTTGATTCAAACCTTTCCTTCAGTAATATATGGCTCATAGATTGCACATTTTGGTTTATTCACAATATACCCATTAATTCTTACCTCACTAATATCATGTTTCTGTTCCCAAGCAACATTTGATCCTAAAGTCTTTGGTGATTTTTGACACTGATATTTACCTTGACAAAAATTCTCCACTTCCCAAACATTTCATAGGCGATCTCTCCTGTCTACTAACATGAGGGTTATGACTAAACTGAGTTCTTGAATACCTGTATTACGTATGTCTTTGGAAATTATTTCAAACATTGTTTTGTGTCTCATGTGAATCTTCCACAAAGTACGTTGACTAGGCCGTTGAACACTTGATAGTGTGGATACTTATAAGGTTTGTTACAATTCTTTTCTTACTCTGTCTTAAATAATGTGGATATCTATAAGGTTTGTAATAATTCTGTCTATTACTCTGTCTTATCACACTTTATTTCCATATCTTTCTTTCTAACAATATTTGTTAGCTATTTCTAACTGGTCAGCCATCCTAGCTGTTTCCGTCACATTTTTCACTTTAATCTTGCATATTTCATAACATATTTCAGGTTGTAAGTCACTTTTGAACTGCTCCAACAGGATTAGTTGCCTCTATTCTTCCACCGTCTACTTTTTCAGATGTACATCACCTATCAAATATTCCACATTCTCCAGTTAATCCACGTGAGTTCGTCCGCTAATTTTCTTGTCCCTAAGCCTTCTCCTGCATGCTTCTGCGTCCAATTCCACAGTTTTTAATACTGCTTCCTTAAAAGCTTTATGATCTATTGATTACATTAAACTGAGGGAGCATGCGCCTCTCTAAACTTATACTTAAATTTACTATACACCAACATACCTCGGTCAGTTTCATCCCATTCTTAATAGTTGCAAGTTTTTCAAACTTAATAAAGAAGTCCTCAGCTTCTTTTTTCTATAAATCAGGTAACTGACTTACTTTATCATCTTTATCTCCAAAATTTCTTCTTGATCCTGTCCTTTCTTCCAATCTAATTGTCTAAGCCTTACTTCTTTATCAGCCTAGATTCTATCTTTTTCTGTTTCGGCATGTAGTCTCTCCTTTTCAGCCTCTATTTGTATTTTCTTTAGCTTAAATTATAATCTTAATTTCTCCAATGCAACGTTTTCACTTTTATCAACATCTTGAGGTTACTGTGATAATGGCAAGGATACCGACTGACTAATTTATTCTCTTTGTATGTCACTTTTGACATATGTCATCAGAGAAATTCCATGATTAAACTCCAACTAGTTCAATTAACTCTTATTACACTGGTACAGAAAATGTATATCCTGGGTTTCAAATAAACTCTTAACGTTATCTGTTTAAACACACTATATTTACAAGTGTTAACACTTACTTGTTTAGAGAAATCTTCTGCACATATTTCAAGAGAACAGTATAGTGGTAACCCATAACACTTCGGCCAGCTTGAAGTATATACACTTGGTTCCACATATTCAGCTCCCTGACGGTTCAAAATCCCGGACAGCAGGCTTCACGGTTTAAAACCCCCGGACGGGCCCCCATATTACGTTCTACCTCCACCCCTTACATTAAAGAGTGTTTAATGAGCCCATAGGCCCATTCAAAAGATAAATCTGAAATAACAGCATCTGTTAACAGAGAAATTTTGGCTAGATTTAGATTCCCTTACCATCTGGTCACCATCTGACAGATGACAGCCTTAATTAATTACCTACTTTTCCGTTTTTGTCAAGTTGGTCAAATGCCAAACACAGAAAAAAATCTATAGAAACATTTATGATAGCAAAACTAAACATGGCTCTCTCGTAGCATGATAATGCAATTTATACTTCATACATAGATCTCTCTATACATTACTTTACCCAACATCTCTTTGGTAAATTTGCTGGCCTCAATTGTATAACATGCGGGTTTCAAATGACTAAGATATGTATTATAATTTGTCGCTGTCTTCCGCGTTAGTGAGGAAGGGCAGGGAAACAGACGAAAGAATGGCCCAACCCACCCGCATACACATGTATATACATACACGTCCACACACACACGTATACATACCTATATATCTCAACGTATACATATATATACACAACAGACATATACATATATACACATATACATAATTCACACTGTCTGACCTTAATCATTCCCGTCGCCTCCCTGCCACACATGATATGACAACCCCGTCCCCTTCACATGTACGCGAAGTAGCGCTAGGAAAAGACAACAAAGGCCACATTCGTTCACACTCAGTCTCTAGCTCTCATGTATAGTGCACCGAAACCACAGCTCCCTTTCCACATCCATGCCCAACAAAACTCTCCATGGTTTACCCAGACGTTTCACATGCCTTGGTTCAATCTATTGACAGCACGTCGACCCCGATATAACACATCGTTCCAATTAACTCTATTCCTTGCACGCCTTTCACCCACCTGCACGTTAAGGCCACGATCACTCAAAATCTTTTTCACTCCATCTTTCCACCTCCAATTTGGTCTCCCACTTCTCGTTCCCTCCACCTTTGACACATATATCCTTTTTGTCAATCTTTCCTCACTCATTCTCTCCATGTGACCAAACCATTTCAAAACACCCTCTTCTGCTCTCTCAACTACACGCTTTTTATTATTACACATCTCTCTTACCCTTTCATTACTTACTCGATCAAACCGCCTCACACTACATATTGTCCTCAAACATCTCATTTCCAGCACATCCACCCTCCTCCGCACAGCTCTATCTGTAGCGCACGCCTCGCAACCATATAACATTGTTGAAACCACTATTCTTTCAGATATAACATTTTTGCTTTTCAAGATAACGTTCTCGACTTCCATACATTTCTCTACGCTCCCAGAACTTTCGCCCCCTCCTTCACCCTATGATTCACTTCCGCTTCCATGGTTCCATCCGCTGCCAAATCCACTCCCAGATATCTAAAACACTTCACTTCCTCCATTTTTCTCCATTCAAACTTATCTCCCACTTGACTTGTCCCTCAACCCTACTGTATCTAATAACCTTGCTCTTATTCACATTTACTCTCAGCTTTCTTCTTTCACACACTTTACAAAACTCAGTCACCAGCTTCTGCAGTTTCTCACACGAATCAGCCACCAGCGCTGTATCATCAGTGAACAACAACTGACTCACTTCCCAAGCTCTCTAAGATAAGTACACATCATATTATACATTTACCAATAGTTTTGTATCACATCCTTCCTTTTATGGCCATTCCTGAGAGAAAGACTTGACCTTGGCCTTCTTCCAGTTTTTATTCAAATTCTTCATATTACTTTCTCTCGTCTCTTACATATGTTTTGTCGTTTCATAATTTGTAATGATATTGAAAATATTTGCTCTTAAATTGTTTACCCTCTGATAAACAAAATCTCTTATATCAACATGCAATAATACGACTCTCAAAACTATATAATGTATGCTGGATATATCATTCCGGAAAGATAAGTGAAGAAGATATAATGGGTAACTATAACATTAATTGGTAAATAGGGGAGATAACTGTAACATGTGTAATTGATTCCAAATATCATAACAAGTTACTGTATTTTCTAAATCACTGTTAAAGGTTCTGAGTTGTTCATTCTATGAATTTCGTTATCATATAATTCTTGCCGTATTTTGCCTACGTCATGAGTGGCTGTTTAGTTGGTTGGATATCTAGGCATCATTAAGCTACATGCAACAACTGAAAAATGTCAAACCGTCTTAAGAATTTAAAGATAATTCTAGGAACGTATACATCTTCGCTACGTACGTTGTCCACAACATAATGGCGAATCTGCTTGTTGGCTGTATTTTGGGCTTTAGGCCTAACAATCGCCAGGTTCATTAAGGCCATTAATGTCAAGATAAAGCCACCATATCGGAAAACCTTGAACTCTCTGTAGATAAATCAAAAACATTATGACTGCTATGCTAACGGTCTCCTACTCAGATGGAAGCTGAGACCATTATGCGAAATGCATTTAGTCAAGTTCGATCTGCCTCACACGCGACAAACTACAGTTGAAAGAAATCAAATGCATCAGATAAGCAGAGTATAAATCATTGAGTAATAGAATTACATTGTTGATAATAGGAAATTATATCTCTTGCATTTCAGTCTAAAGTTTGCTTCTTGTTCAAGAAATCCATTGGAGTAGCGAATACTAGAATATTGGGAGCACCAGAAGCTAAAAGGGAGGTAGTAGGGGGAGAATGAAGTAGAAGTTGAGCTCAGTTCCCCACCTTCCACTACTTCCGATAGCACGCCGAACGGAAAACGGGTAGAAAGCTTGCCTTGCTGGAGTAATATGGCTGAAGAAATTTTTTATACAAAGGTTAAAATGTTGAATAAATGAGAATACGCCATGCATCCCATTACTAGTGATATGCATCACTTAAGTTCTTCTTTTAAAAACAATAGCAAGCTTCAGCCTCGCGACTGCCATGTCTATATCACTCCTGATGTGGAAGGATGATGCAGCATTTCTTTCTCGTTTCCATAAAGTCGTGTTGGTAAGTTACCGCAGCATGGTCAGGGTGAGATCAGTGGTTTAGAAAGTAGCGTACTACACCACCATGCTATGATGTTTGTTTAAAAGAATTATTTAAGGCAAGAGGGATAGACAGGTGATGATGAAACCTAATTTGTAAGTTATCACTATTGCTCTGTACATGTCCTGGCAGCTTATTCCACGCGTCAGTAATGTTGCTGCTCAAGATCTGTTTCGTAGAGTCTAGATTAACCAAGCAACCTTTAAGTTTTAGTCCATATTTTGTCGTTGGTGATGCTGGCGCGACTGTAAAAGAAAATTCATCATCGATATCCTAAAATCTTTAAGTAATTCAAAACATTCTATCAATTTGCCTCGAACCCGTCTCATGCTTAGAGAGAACAAACTCTCTTCCCGCAATTTGTCCTCATATTGTCTGTTTCGCAAGGGAGGAATCATTTTGGTTCCTTTTCACTTCGCTGCTTCAAATTCGAGAGTATCCTTGCTCAAGTGAGAGCACAGAACTGCACTTCATGGAGTTTAACTAGACTTAGAGATAGTGGCAATATCACATCCGTACTTTTATATGTAAAATTTCTTTTAACAGGTCCTAACATTCTATTTACTTACTTGGGAGCTTCGTAACAATGCTTAGAGAGTCTATGGAAACAGCGACCCATAGATTCCTAGCACAAGAGGTGTCCTCTATCTCGTGGCCCACAAATTCGTCACCGAATTTTTTGTTGAGGTTTCTTATCTGCAACGGCTGACATTTATTGACGTAAGACGGTATTTGCCATTTTCTAGACCATTCAACTACCTTATATCGATCCTCTTGTGACCTTGGCGTATCTGCTATATTCAATAGGGTATTACGGATCTTTGTGTCATCTGCAAATTTGGACACAAAGATATGCAATCCAACATCAAATTCATTAATACAAATGATGAATAGGCCCAAGGACGGACCCCTTGGGGACCCAACTAGTAACGGGTGACCATGGTGATGATTCCAGGTTTTGGCCGTTCACATAGACATTTTCTCCTTTTTTCAACGATTTCTTTTCCTCCACAAATAGGATTTGCATTTGAGTTATCTTTTTCTTTCAAATCCACTGATACATTTATTGTGAAGCATCTAGTATGCATCATGAAATCCAATAATAACGCCAGCCAGGAATCTGATTTTGTATCTGGTTCAATTTTCAGTATCTTGAGTAATGATAACGTTTTTAATTGTAGTGACATGCCACACAGATTCCAGAGAACCATTGAAAATATCAAAGAATAAAGATATCTATATCACAAAATCACATAAGACTAGTTAATTCGTGAATTTGAATACTGGACTACAGATGTGAACTTCATGATCTTTTAAATGATAGGGAAACATATGAAACATTGACATCCAATCCCATTACTAATAATGACATTTAACTCTAAACTCAAACAAGACATTCTAAAGTCAGTATGGATGGTTAATCCCTGTCTATCTTATATATATATAGGGGATAGGGGAGAAAGAATACTTCCCATGTATTCCCTGCGTGTCGTAAAAGGCGACTAAAAGGGAAGGGAGCGGGGGGCTGGAAATCCTCCCCTCTCATTTTTGATTTTCCAAAGGAAGGAACAGAGATGGGGGCCAAGTGGGGATTTCCCTCAAAGGCTCAATCCTCTGTTCCTAAAGCTACCTCGCTACCGCAGGAAATGGCGAATAGTATGAAAAAAAAAAAAAAAAAAAAAATATATATATATATATATATATATATATATATATATATATATATATTTTTTTTTTTTTTTATTTTTTTTGCTTTGTCGCTGTCTCCCGCGTTTGCGAGGTAGCGCAAGGAAAAAAAAGGAAAGAAATGGCCCAACCCCCCCCCCCCATACACATGTATATACATACGTCCACACACGCAAATATACATACCTACACAGCTTTCAATGGTTTACCCCAGACGCTTCACATGCCCCGATTCAACCCAATGACAGCACGTCAACCCCGCTATACCACATCGCTCCAATTCACTCTATTCCTTGCCCTCCTTTCACCCTCCTGCATGTTCAGGCCCCGATCACACAAAATCTTTTTCACTCCATCTTTCCACCTCCAATTTGGTCTCCCTCTTCTCCTCGTTCCCTCCACCTCCGACACATATATCCTCTTGGTCAATCTTTCCTCACTCATTCTCTCCATGTGCCCAAACCATTTCAAAACACCCTCTTCTGCTCTCTCAACCACACTCTTTTTATTTCCACACATCTCTCTTACCCTTACGTTACTTACTCGATCAAACCACCTCACACCACACATTGTCCTCAAACATCTCATTTCCAGCACATCCATCCTACTGCGCACAACTCTATCCATGACCCACGCCTCGCAACCATACAACATTGTTGGAAACATTATTCCTTCAAACATACCCATTTTTGCTTTCCGAGATAATGTTCTCGACTTCCACACATTCTTCAAGGCTCCCAGAATTTTCGCCCCCTCCCCCACCCTATGATCCACTTCCACTTCCATGGTTCCATCCGCTGCCAGATCCACTCCCAGATATCTAAAACACTTCACCTCCTCCAGTTTTTCTCCATTCAAACTCACCTCCCAATTGACTTGACCCTCAACCCTACTGTACCTAATAACCTTGCTCTTATTCACATTTACTCTTAACTTTCTTCTTTCACACACTTTACCAAACTCAGTCATCAGCTTCTGCAGTTTCTCACATGAATCAGCCACCAGCGCTGAATTATCATTGGGGATAGGGGAGAAAGAATAATTCCCACGTATTCCCTGCGTGTCGTAGAAGGCGAATAAAAGGGGAGGGAGCGGAGGGCTGGAAATCCTCCCCTCTCATTATTTTTTTTTAATTTTCCCAAAGAAGGAACAGAGAAGGGGGCCAGATGAGGATATTCCCTCAAAGGCCCAGCACTCTGTTCTTAACGCTACCTTGCTATCGCGGGAGATGGCGAATAGTTTCAAAGAAGAAATATATATATATATATATATATATATATATATATATATATATATATATATTTTTTTTTTTTTTTTTTATACTTTGTCGCTGTCTCCCGCGTTTGCGAGGTAGCGCAAGGAAACAGGCGAAAGAAATGGCCCAACCCCCCCCCATACACATGTATATACATACGTTCACACACGCATATATACATACCTACACAGCTTTCCATGGTTTACCCCAGATGCTTCACATGTCTTGATTCAATCCACTGACAGCACGTCAACCCCGGTATACCACATCGCTCCAATTCACTCTATTCCTTGCCCTCCTTTCACCCTCCTGCATGTTCAGGCCCCGATCACACAAAATCTTTTTCACTCCATCTTTCCACCTCCAATTTCGTCTCCCTCTTCTCCTCGTTCTCTCCACCTCCGACACATATATCCTCTTAGTCAACCTTTCCTCACTCATTCTCTCCATGTGCCCAAACCATTTCAAAACACCCTCTTCTGCTCTCTCAACCACGCTCTTTTTATTTCCACACATCTCTCTTACCTTTATGTTACTTGCTCGATCAAACCACCTCACACCACACATTGTCCTCAGACATCTCATTTCCAGCACATCCATCCTCCTGCGCACAACTCTATCCATAGCCCACGCTATATATATATATATATATATATATATATATATATATATATATATATATATATATATATATATATATATATATATATATATATATATATATAAATATATATATATATATATATTTATACATATGTATATATATATACATGTATATATATATATATAAAATAAATAAAAGAAAAAAAAAAAAATATATATATATATATATATATATATATATATATATATATATATATATATATATATATATATATATATATATATATATATATATATATATATATATATATATATATATATATATATATATATATATATATATATATATATATATATATATATATATATATATATATATATATATATATATATATATATATATATATATATATATATATATATTTATATATATATATATATATATATATATATATATATATATATATATATATATATATATATATATATATATATATATATATATATATATATATATATATAAAATGGGAAACAGAAGAAGGAGTCACGCGGGGAGTGCTCATCCTCCTCGAAGGCTCAGATTTGGGTGCCTAAATGTGTGTGGATGTAACCAAGATGTGAAAAAAGGAGAGATAGGTAGTATGTTTGAGGAAAGGAACCTGGATGTTTTGGCTCTGAGTGAAACGAAGCTCAAGGGTAAAGGGGAAGAGTGGTTTGGGAATGTCTTGGGAGTAAAGTCAGGGGTTAGTGAGAGGACAAGAGCAAGGGAAGGAGTAGCAGTACTCCTGAAACAGGAGTTGTGGAAGTATGTGATAGAATGTAAGAAAGTAAATTCTCGATTAATATGGGTAAAACTGAAAGTTGATGGAGAGAGATGGGTGATTATTGGTGCATTTGAACCTGGGCATGAGAAGAAAGATCATGAGAGGCAAGTGTTTTGGGAGCAGCTGAATGAGTGTGTTAGTGGTTTTGATGCACGAGACCGGGTTATAGTGATGGGTGATTTGAATGCAAAGGTGAGTAATGTGGTAATTGAGTGAATAATTGGTATGCATGGGGTGTTCAGTGTTGCAAATGGAAATGTTGAAGAGCTTGTAGATTTATGTGCTGAAAAAGGATTGATGATTGGTAATAACTGGTTTAAAAAGCAAGATATACATAAGTATACTTATGTAAGTAGGAGAGATGGCCAGAGAGCGTTATTGGATTACGTGTTAATTGACAGGCGCGCGAAAGAGAGACTTTTGGATGTTAATGTGCTGAGAGGTGCAACTGGAGGGATGTCTGATCGTTATCTTGTGGAGGCTAAGGTGAAGATTTGTATGGGTTTCCAGAAAAGAAGAGTGAATGTTGGGGTGAAGAGGGTGGTGAGAGTAAGTGAGCTTGGGAAGGAGACTTGTGTGAGGAAGTACCCGGAGAGACTGAGTACAAAATGGAAAAAGTTGAGAACAATGGAAGTAAGATGAGTGGGGGAGGAATGGGATGTATTTAGGGAATCAGTGATGGATTGCGCAAAAGATGCTTGTGGCATGAGAAGAGTGGGAGGTGGGTTGATTAGAAAGGGTAGTGAGTGGTGGGATGAAGAAGTAAGAGTATTAGTGAAAGAGAAGAGAGAGGCATTTGGACGATTTTTGCAGGGAAAAAATGAAATTGAGAGGGAGATGTATAAAAGAAAGAGACAGGAGGTCAAGAGAAAGGTGCAAGAGGTGAAAAAAAGGGTAAATGAGAGTTGGGGTGAGAGAGTATCATTAAATTTTTGGGAGAATAAAAAGATGTTCTGGAAGGAGGTAAATAAAGTGCGTAAGACAAGGGAGCGAATGGGAACTTCAGTGAAGGGAGCAAATGGGGAGGTGATAACAAGTAGTGGTGATGTGAGAAGGAGATGGAGTGAGTATTTTGAAGGTTTGTTGAATGTGTTTGATGATAGAGTGGCAGATATAGGGTGTTTTGGTCTAGGTGTTGTGCAAAGTGCGAGGGTTAGGGAAAATGATTTGGTAAACAGAGAAGAGGTAGTAAAAGCTTTGCGGAAGATGAAAGCCGGCAAGGCAGCAGGGTTGGATGGTATTGCAGTGGAATTTATCAAAAAAGGGGATGACTGTATGGTTGACTGGTTGGTAAGGTTATTTAATGTATGTATGACTCATGGTGAGGTGCCTGAGGATTGGCGGAATGCGTGCATAGTGCCATTGTACAAAGGCAAAGGGGATAAGAGTGAGTGCTCAAATTACAGAGGTATAAGTTTGTTGAGTATTCCTGGCAAATTATATGGGAGGGTATTGATTGAGAGGGTGAAGGCATGTACAGAGCATCAGATTGGGGAAGAGCAGTGTGGTTTCAGAAGTGGTAGAGGATGTGTGGATCAGGTGTTTGCTTTGAAGAATGTATGTAAGAAATACTTAGAAAAGCAAATGGATTTGTATGTAGCATTTATGGATCTGGAGAAGGCATATGATAGAGTTGATTGAGATGCTCTGTGGAAGGTATTAAGAATATATGGTGTGGGAGGCAAGTTGTTAGAAGCAGTGAAAAGTTTTTATCGAGGATGTAAGGCATGTGTACGTGTAGGAAGAGAGGAAAGTGATTGGTTCTCAGTGAATGTAGGTTTGCGGCAGGGGTGTGTGATGTCTCCATGGTTGTTTAATTTGTTTATGGATGGGGTTGTTAGGGAGGTGAATGCAAGAGTTTTGGAAAGAGGGGCAAGTATGAAGTCTGTTGGGGATGAGAGAGCTTGGGAAGTGAGTCAGTTGTTGTTCGCTGATGATACAGCGCTGGTGGCTGATTCATGTGAAAAACTGCAGAAGCTGGTGACTGAGTTTGGTAAAGTGTGTGAAAGAAGAAAGTTAAGAGTAAATGTGAATAAGAGCAAGGTTATTAGGTACAGTAGGGTTGTGTTTCAAGTCAATTGGGAGGTGAGTTTGAATGGAGAAAAACTGGAGGAAGTGGAGTGTTTTAGATATCTGGGAGTGGATCTGGCAGCGGATGGAAACATGGAAGCGGAAGTGGATCATAGGGTGGGGGAGGGGGCGAAAATTCTGGGAGCCTTGAAGAATGTGTGGAAGTCGGGAACATTATCTCGAAGGCAAAAATGGGTATGTTTGAAGGAATAGTGGTTCCAACAATGTTGTATGGTTGCGAGGCGTGGACTATGGATAGAGTTGTGCGCAGGAGGATGGATGTGCTGGAAATGAGATGTTTGAGGACAATGTGTGGTGTGAGGTGGTTTGATCGAGTAAGTAACGTAAGGGTAAGAGAGATGTGTGGAAATAAAAAGAGCGTGGTTGAGAGAGCAGAAGAGGGTGTTTTGAAATGGTTTGGTCACATGGAGAGAATGAGTGAGGAAAGATTGACCAAGAGGATATATGTGTCGGATGTGGAGGGAACGAGGAGAAGAGGGAGACCAAATCGGAGGTGGAAAGATGGAGTGAAAAAGATTTTGTGTGATCGGGCCTGAACATGCAGGAGGGTGAAAGGAGGGCAAGGAATAGAGTGAATTGGAGCGATGTGGTATACCAGGGTTGACGTGCTGTCAGTGGATTGAATCAAGGCATGTGAAGCGTCTGGGGTAAACCATGGAAAGCTGTGTAGGTATGTATATTTGCGTGTGTGGACGTATGTATATACATGTTTATGGGGGTGGGTTGGGCCATTTCTTTCGTCTGTTTCCTTGCGCTACCTCGCAAACGCGGTAGACAGCGACAAAGCAAAAAAAAAAAAAAAAAAAAAATATATATATATATATATATATATATATATATATATATATATATATATATATATATATATATATATATATATATATATATATATATATATATATCCCTCTTCCATAGCCAGAGGTTGAACCAGTATGTGACATTCATTTTTTCATTTCATTTTAAGCTAGAAGTTTCAGAATTCTAAATTATTTCTTACATTTTTCTTATGTATATATATATATATATATGTGTGTGTGTGTATATGTGCGTATATATGTGTATATATGTATATATATAATATATATATATATATATATATATATATATATATATATATATATATATATATATATATATATATATATATATATATATATATATATATATATATATATATATATATATATATATATATATATATATATGTATATATATATATATATATATATATATATATATATATATATATATATATATATATATATATATATATATATATATATATATATATATATATATATATATATATATATATATATATATATATATATATATATATATATATATATATATATATATATATATATATATATATTATCCCAGGGGATAGGGTTGAAAGAATACTTCCCACGCATTCCTCGCGTGTCGTAGAAAGCGACTAGAGGGGACGGGAGCGGGGGTCCAGAAATCCTCCCCTCCTTGTATCTTTTTAACTTTCTAAAATGGGAATCAGAAGAAGGAGTCAAGCGGGGAGTGCTCATCCCCCTAGAGGGTTCAGACTGTGGTGTCTAAATGTGTGTGGATGTAACCAAGATGTGAAAAAAGGAGAGATATGTAGCATGTTTGAGGAAAGGAACCTGGATGTTTAGGCTCTGAGTGAAACGAAGCTCAAGGGTAAAGGGGAAGAGTGGTTTGGGAATGTCTTGGGAGTAAAGTCAGGGGTTAGTGAGAGGACAAAAGCAAGGGAAGGAGTAGCAGTACTCCTGAAAAAGGAGTTGTGGGAGTATGTGATAGAATGTAAGAAAGTAAATTCTCGATTAATATGGCTAAAACTGAAAGTTGATGGAGAGAGATGGGTGATTATTGGTGCATATGCACCTGGGCATGAGAAGAAAGATCATGAGAGGCAAGTGTTTTGGGAGCAGCTGAATGAGTGTGTTAGTGGTTTTGATGCACGAGACAGGGTTATAGTGATGGGTGATTTGAATGCAAAGGTGAGTAATGTGGCAGTTGGGGAAATAATTCGTATATATGGGGTGTTCAGTGTAGTAAATGGAAATGGTGAAGAGCTTGTAGATTTATGTGCTCAAAAAGGACTAGTGATTGGGAATACCTGATTTAAAAAGCGAAATATACATAAGTATACGTATGTAAGTAGGAGAGATGGCCAGAGAGCGTTATTGGATTAGGGGTTAATTGACAGGCGCACGAAAGAGAGACTTTTGGATGTTAATGTGTTGAGAGGTGCAACTGGAAGGATGTCTGATCATTATCTTGTGGAGGCTAAGGTGAAGATTTGTATGGGTTTTCAGAAAAGAAGAGTGAATGTTGGGGTGAAGAGGGTGGTGATAGTAAGTGAGCTTGGGAAGGAGACTTGTGTGAGGAAGTACCAGGAGAGACTGAGTACAGAATGGAAAAAGGTGAGAACAATGGATGTAAGGGGCGTGTGGGAGGAATGGGATGTATTTAGGGAATCAGTGATGGATTGCGCAAAAGATGCTTGTGGCATGAGAAGACTGGGAGGTGGGTTGATTAGAAAGGGTAGTGAGTGTAGGGATGAAGAAGTAAGAGTATTAGTGAAAGAGAAGAGAGAGGCATTTGGACGATTTTTGCATGGAAAAAATGCAATTGAGTGGGACATGTATAAAAGAAAGAGACAGGAGGTCAAGAGAAAGGTGCAAGAGGTGAAATAGAGGGCAAATGAGAGTTGGGGTGAGAGAGTATCATTAAATTTTAGGGATAATAAAAAGATGTTCTGGAAGTAGGTAAATAAAGTGCGTAGGACAAGGGAGCAAATGAGAACTTCGGTGAAGGGCGCAAATGGGGTGGTGATAACAAGAAGTGGTGATGTGAGAAGGAGATGGAGTGAGTATTTTGAAGGTTTGTTGAATGTGTTTGATGATAGAGTGACAGATATAGGGTGTTTTGGTCGAGGTGGTGTGCAAAGTGAGAGGGTTAGGGAAAATGATTTGGTAAACAGAGAAGAGGTTTTAAAAGCCTTGCGGAAGATGAAAGCCGGCAAGGGAGCAGGTTTGGATGGTATTGCAGTAGAATTTCTTAAAAAAAGGGGGTGACTGTATTATTGACTGGTTGGTAAGGTTATTTAATGTATGTATGACTCATGGTGAGGTGCCTGAGGATTGGCGGAATGCGTGCATAGTGCCATTGTACAAAGGGAAAGGGGATAAGAGTGAGTGCTCAAATTACAGAGGTATAAGTTTGTTGAGTATTCCTGGTAAATTATATGGGAGGGTATTGATTGAGAGGGTGAAGGCATGTACAGAGCATCAGATTGGGGAAGAGCTCTGTGGTTTCAGAAGTGGTAGAGGATGTGTGGATCAGGTGTTTGCTTTGAAGAATGTATGTGAGAAATACTTAGAAAAGCAAATGGATTTGTATGTAGTATTTATGGATCTGGAGAAGCCATGTGATAGAGTTGATAGAGATGCTCTGTGGAAGGTATTAAGAATATATGATGTGGGAGTCAAGTTATTAGAAGCAGTGAAAAGTTTTTATCGAGGATGTAAGTCATGTGTACGTGTGGGAAGAGAGGAAAGTGATTGGTTCTCAGTGAATGTAGGTTTGCGGCAGGGGTGTGGGATGTCTCCATGGTTGTTTAATTTGTTTATGGATGGGGTTGTTAGGGAGGTGAATGCAAGATTTTTGGAAAGAGGGGCAAGTATGAAGTCTGTTGGGTATGTGGGAGCTTGGGAATTGAGTCAGTTGTTGTTGGCTGATGATACAGCGCTGGTGGCTGATTCATGTGAGAAGCTGCAGAAGCTGGTGACTGAGTTTGGTAAAGTATGTGAAAGAAGAAAGTTAAGAGTAAATGTTATTAGGTACAGTAGGGTTGAGGGTCAAGTCAATTGGGAGGTAAGTTTGAATGGAGAAAAACTGGAGGAAGTAAAGTGTTTTAGACATCTGGGAGTAGATCTGGCAGCGGTTGGAACCATGGAAGCGGAAGTGGATCATAGGGTGGGGGAGGGGGCGAAAATTCTGGGAGCCTTGAAGAATGTGTGGAAGTCGAGAACATTATCTCGAAAAGCAAAAATGGGTATGTTTGAAGGGATAGTGGTTCCAACAATGTTGTATGGTTGCGAGGCATGGACTATGGATAGAGTTGTGCGCAGGAGGATGTATGTTCTGGAAATGAGATGTTTGAGGACAATGTGTGGTGTGAGGGGGTTTGATCAAGTAAGTAACGTAAGGGTAAGAGAGATGTGAGGAAATAGAAAGAGTGTGGTTGAGAGAGCAGAAGAGGGTGTTTTGAAATGGTTTGGGCACATGGAGAAAATGAGTGAGAAAAGATTGACCAAGAGGATATATGTGTCGGAGGTGGAGGGAACGAGGAGAAGTGGGAGACCAAATTGGAGGTGGAAAGATGTAGTGAAAAAGATTTTGTGTGATCGGGGCCTGAACATGCAAGAGGGTGAAAGGAGGGCAAGGAATAGAGTGAATTGGAGCGATATGGCATACCGGGGCTGACGTGCTGTCAGTGGATTGAATCAAGGCATGTGAAGCGTCTGGGGTAAACCATGGAAAGCTGTGTAGGTATGTATATTTGCGTGTGTGGACGTATGTATATACATGTGTATGGGGGGGGTTGGGCCATTTCTTTCGTCTGTTTCCTTGCGCTACCTCGCAAACGCGGGAGACAGCGACAAAGTATAAAAAAAAAAAAAAATATATATATATATATATATATATATATATATATATATATATATATATATATATATATATATATATATATATATATATATATATATAGGAAAGGATATCCCCTATATATATATATATATATATATATATATATATATATATATATATATATATATATATATAGGGGATAGAGGAGAAAGAATACATCCCACGCATTCCTCACGTGTCGTATAAGGCGACTAAAGGGTACGGGGAGCGTTTGGCTGGAAACCCTCCGCTTCTTGTATTTTGACTTTCTAAAAGGGGAAACAGAAGAAGGAGTCACGCGAGGAGTGCTCATCCTCCTCAAAGGCTCAGATTGGGGTGTCTAAATGTGTGTTGATGTAACCAAGATGAGAAAAAAGGAGAGATAGGTAGTATGTTTGAAGAAAGGAACCTGGATGTTTTGGCTCTGAGTGAAACGGAGCTCAAGGGTAAAGGGGAAGAGTGGTTTGGGAATGTCTTGGGAGTAAATTCAGGGGTTAGTGAGAGGACAAAAGCAAGGGAAGGAGTAACAGAACTCCTGAAACAGGAGTTGTGGGAATATGTGATAGAGTGTAGGAAAGTAAACTCTAGATTGATATGGATAAAACTGAAAGTTGATTGAGAGAGAAGGGTGATTATTGGTGCATATGCAACTGGGCATGAGAAAAAACATCATGAGAGTCAAGTGGTTTGGTAGCAGCTGAGTGAGTGTGTTAGTAGTTTTGATGCAAGAGACCGGGTTATAGTGATGGGTAATTTGAATGCAAAGGTGAGTAATGTGGCAGTTGAGGGAATAATTGGTGTACATGGGGTGTTTAGTGTTGTAAATGGAAATGGTGAAAAGCTTCTAGATTTATGTGCTGAAGAGGACTGTTCATTGGTAATACCTGGTTTAAAATGACAGACATAAGTATACATATGTAAGTGGGAAAGATGGCCAGAGAGCGTTATTTGATTACGTGTTAAATGATAGGCGCGCGAAAGAGAGACTTTTGGATGTTAATGTGCTGAGAGGTGCAACTGGGGGATGTTTGATCATTATCTTGTGGAGGCGAATGTAAAGATTTGTAGAAGTTTTCAGAAGAGGAGAGAGAATGTTGGGGTGAAAACAGTGGTGGGAGTAAGTGAGCTTCGAAAGGAGGCTTGTGTGGGGAAGTACCAGGAGAGACTGAGTACAGAACGGAAAAAGGTGAGAATAAAGGAGGTAACGGGAGTTGGAGAGGAATGGGATATATTTAGGGAAGCAGTGATGGCTTGCGCAAAAGATGCTTGCGGCATGAGAAGCGTGGGAGGTGGGTTGATTTGAAAGGGTAGTGAGTGGTGGGATGAAGAAGTATGATTATTAGTGAAAGAGAAGAGAGAGGCATGAGGACGATTTTTGCAGGGAAATAATGCAAATGAGTCGAAGAAGTATAAAAGAAAGAGGCAGAAGGTCAAGACAAAGGTGCAAGAGGTAAAAAGGAGGGCAAATGAGAGTTGGAGTGAGAGAGTATCATTAAATTTTAGGGGAATAAAAAAATGTTTTGAGAGTAGGTAAACAAAGTGAGTAAGACAAGGGAGCAAATGGGAAATTCAGTGAAGGGGGCTAATGGGGAGATGATAACAAGTAATGGTGATGTGATAAGGAGATGTGAGTATTTTGAAGGTTTTTCGAATATGTTTGATGATAGAGTGGCAGATATAGGGTGTTTTGTTCGAGGTGGTGTGCAAAGTGAGAGGGTTAGGAAAAATTATTTGGTAAACAGAGAAGAGGTAGTAAAAGCTTTGCGGAAGATGAAAGCCGTCAAGGCAGCGGGTTTGTATGATATTGCAGCAGAATATACTAAAAGAGGGAGTGGCTGTATTGTTGATTGGTTGGTAAGGTTATTTAATATATGTAATGTCTCATGGTGAGGTGCCCGATGATTGGCGGAATGCTTGCATAATGCAATTGTACAAAGGTAAAGGGGATAAAAGTGAGTGCTCAAATTGAGTATTCCTGGTAAATTATATGGGAGAGTATTGATTGAGAGGGTGAAGGCATGTACAGAACATCAGATTGGGGAAGAGCAGTGTGGTTTCAGAAGTGGTAGAGGATGTGTGGATCAGGTGTTTGCTTTGAAGAATATATGTGATTAATACTTAGAAAAGCAAATGGATTTGTATGTGGCATGTATGGATCTGGAGAAGGCATATGATAGAGTTGACAGAAATGCTCTGTGGAAGGTATTAAGAATTTATGGTGTGGGAGGCAAGTTGTTAGAAGCAGTGAAAACTTTCTATCGAGGATGTAAGGCATGTGTACGTGAAGGAAGAGATGAAAGTGCTTGGTTCTCAGTGAATGTAGGTTTGCGGCAGGGTGTGTGATGTCTCCATGGTTGTTTAATTTGTTTATGGATGGGGTTGTTAGGGAGGTGAATGCAAGAGTTTTGGAAAGAAGGGCAAGTATGCAGTCTGTTGTGGATGAGAGAGCTCGAGAAGTGAGTCAGTTGTTGTTTGCTGATGATACAGCGCTGCTGGCTGATTCGTGTTAGAAACTGCAGAAGCTGGTGACTACGTTTGGTAAAGTGTTTGAATGAAGAAAGCTGAGATTGAATGTGAATAAGAGCAAGGTTGTTAGATACAGTAGGGTTGAGGGACAAGTCAATTGCGAGGTAAGTTTGAATGGAGAAAACCTAGAGAAAGCGAAGTGTTTTAGATATCTGGGAGTGGATTTGGCAGTGTATGGAACCATGGAAGCGGAAGTGAATCATAGGTTGGGGGAGGGGGCGAAAGTTCTGGGAGCGTTGAAGAATGTGTAGAAGTCGAGAACATTATCTCGAAAAGCAAAAATGGTTATGTTTGAAGGAATAGTTGTTCCAACAATGTTTCATGGTTGCGAGGCGTGGGCTATGGATACATTTGTGCGGAGGAGGGTGGATGTACTGGAAATTTGAGGACAATATGTGGTGGGAAATGGTTTGATCGAGTAAGTAATAATAGGGTGAGAGAGATATGTGGAAATAAAAAGAGTGTGGTTGAGAGAGCAGAAGACGGTTTTCTGAAATGGTTTGGTCACATGGAGAGAATGAGTGAGGAAAGATTGACCAAGAGGATATATGTGTCAGAGGTGGAGGGAACGAGGAGAAGTGGGAGACCAAATTGGAGGTGGAAAGATGGAGTGAAAAAGATTTTGAGTGATCAGGGCCTGAACATGGACCGATGTGGTATACCGGGGTCGACGTGCTGTTAATCGATTGAACCAGGGTATGTGAAGGGTCTGGGGCAAACCAAGGAAAGTTCTGTGGGGCTTCGATGTCGAAAGGGAGCTATGGTTTCGGTGCATTTTTACATGACAGCTAGAGACTGAGTGTGAACGAATGTGGCCTTTGTTGTCTTTTTCCTATCGCTACTTCGGGCACATTTGGGGGGAGGGGGTTGTTATTTCATGTGTGAATCAGGAGAGACAGCATGAATTATGTACATGTGTATATATGTATATGTCTGTGTATGTATATATAAGTATACGTTGAGATGTATTAGTATGTATATTTGCATGTGTGGACGTATATGTATATACATGTGTATGTGGGTGTGTTGGGCCATTTCTTTCATCTGTTTCCTTGCGCTACCTCTCTAACGCGGGAGACAGCGACAAAGTAAAATAATAAATATATATATATATATATATATATATATATATATATATATATATATATATATATATATTTATCTATTTTTATTTATTTTGCTTTTTCGCTGTCTCCCGCGTTAGCGAGGTAGCGCAAGGAAACAGACGAAAGAATGGCCTAACCCGCCCACATACACATGTATATACATACATGTCCACACACGCAAATTATACATATCTATACATCTCAATGTACACATATATATACACACACAGACATATACATATATACACATGTACATAATTCATACTATCTGCCTTTATTTGTTTCCATCGCCACCTCGCCACACTTGGAATAACAACCCCCTCCCCCCTCATATGTGCGAGGTAGCGCTAGGAGAGACACCAAAGGCCCCATTTGTTCAAACTCAGTCTCTAGCTGTCATGTAACAATGCACCGAAACCACAGCTCCCTTTCCACATCCAGGCCCCACACACTTTACATGGTTTACCCCAGACGCTTCATATGCCCTGGTTCAATAAATTGAAAGCACGTCGACCCCGGTATACCACATCGATCCAATTCATTCTATTTCTTGCATGCCTTTCACCCTCCTGCATGTTCAGGCCCCGATCACTCAAAATCTTTTTCACTCCATCTCTCCACCTCCAATTTGGTCTCCCACTTCTGGGTTCCCTCTACCTCCGACACATATATCCTATTGGTCAATCTTTCCCCACTCATTCTCTCCATGTGACCAAACCATTTCAAAACACCCTCTTCTGCGCTCTCATCCACACTCTTTTTATTTCCACACATCTCTCTCACCATTACAATACTTACTCGATCAAACCACCTCACACAACATATTGTCCTCAAACATCTCATTTCCAGCACATCCACCCTCCTGCGCACAAATCTATTCATCGCCCACGCCTCGCAACCATACAACATTGTTGGAAGCACTATTCCATCAAACATACCCATTTTTGCTTTCCGAGATAATGTTCTCGACTTCCAAACATTCTTCAAGGCTCCCAGAACTTTCGCCCCCTCCCCCACCCTATGATTCACTTCCGCTTCCATGGTTCCATCTGCTGCCAGATCCACTCCCAGGTATCTAAAACACATCACTTCCTCCAGCTTTTCTCCATTCAAAACCTACCTCTCAATTGACTTGACCTCAACCATACCGTACCTAATAACCTTGCTCTTATTCACATTTACTCTTAACTTTCTTCTTTCACACACTTTACCAAACTCAGTCACCAGCTTCTGCAGTTTCTCACATGAATCAGCCACCAGCGCTGTATCATCAGCGAATAACAACTAACTCATTTTCCAAGCTCTCTCATCCACAACAGACTTCATACTTGCCCCTCTTTCCAAAACTCTTGCATTCACCTCCTTAACAACCCCATCCATAAACAAATTAAACAACCATGGAGACATCACACCCCTGCCGCAAACCTACATTCACTGAGAACAAATCACTTTCCTCTCTTCCTACACGTACACATGCCTTACATCCTCGATAAAAACTTTTTCCTGCTTCTAACAACTTGCCTCCCACATCATATATTCTTAATACCTTTCACATAGCATCTCTATCAACTCTATCATATACCTTCTCCAGATCCATAAATGCTACATACAAATCCATTTGTTTTTCTAAGTATTTCTCGCATACATTCTTCAAAGCAAACACCTGATCCACACATCCTCTACCACTTCTGAAACCACACTGCTCTTCCCCAATCTGATGCTCTGTACATGCCTTCACCCTCTCAATCAATACCCTCCCATATAATTTACCAGGAATACTCAACAAACTTATACCTCTGTAATTTGAGCACTCACTCTTATCCCCTTTGCCTTTGTACAATGGCACTATGCAAGCAGTCCGCCTATCCTCAGGCACTTCACCATGAATCATACATACATTAGATAACCGTACCAACCAGTCAACAATACAGTCACCCCTTCTTTAATAAATTCCAATGCAATGCCATCCACACCTCCTGCTTTGCAGGCTTTCATCTTCCGTAAAGCTTTTACTACCTCTTCTCTATTTAACAAATCATTTTCCCTAACCCTCTCACTTTGCACACCACCTCGACCAAGACACCCCACATCTGCCACTCTATCATCAAACACATTTAACAAACCTTCAAAATACTCACTCCATCTCCTTCTCACATCACCACTATTTGTTATCACCTTCCCATTAGCTCCCTTCACTGAAGTTCCTATTTGTTCCCTTGTCTTACGCACTTTATTTACCTCCTTCCAAAACATCTTTTTATTCTCACTGAAATTTAAAGATACTCTCTCACCCCAATTCTCATTTGCCCTCTTTTTCACCTTTTGCACCTTTCTTTTATACCTCTCCCACTCACTTGCATTTTTTCCCTGCAAAAATCGTTCAAATGCCTCTCTCTTCTCTTCACTAATACTCTTACTTCTTCATCCCACCACTCACTACCTTTTCTAATCAACCCACCTCCCACGCTTCTCATGCCACAAGCATCTTTTGCGCAATCCATCTCTGCTTCCCTAAATACATCCCATTCCTCCCCCACTCCCCTTACCTCCTTTGTTCTCACCTTTTTCCATTCTGTACAGTCTCTCCTGGTACTTCCTCACACAAGTGTCCTTCCCAAGCTCACTTACTCTCACCACTCTCTTCACTCCAACATTCTCTCTTCTTTTCTGAAAACCCCCACAAATCTTCACCTTTGCTTCCACAAGATAATGATCAGACATCCCTCCAGTTGCACCTCTCAGCACATTAACATCCAAAAGTCTCTCTTTCGTGCATCTATCAGTTAACACGTAATCCAATAACGCTCTCTGGCCATCTCTCCTACTTACATACGTACACTTATGTATATCTCGCTTTTTAAACCAGGTATTCCCAATCACCAGTCCTTTTTCAGCACATAAATCTACAAGCTCTTCACCATTTCCATTCACAACACTGAACACTCCATGTATACCAATTATTCCCTCAACTGCCACATAACTAACCTTTGCATTCAAATCACCCATCACTATAACCCGGTCTTGTGCATCAAAACCACTAACACACTCATTCAGCTGCTCCCAAAACACTTGCCTCTCATCATCTTTCTTCTCATGCCCAGGTGCATATGCACCAATAATCACCCATCTCTCTCCATCAACTTTCAGTTTTACCCATATCAATCTAGAATTTACTTTCTTACAATGTATCACATACTCCCACAACTCCTGATTCAGGAGTAGTGCTACTCCTTCCCTTGCTCTTGTTCTCTCACTAACCCCTGACTTTACTCCAAAGACATACACAAATCACTCTTCCCCTTTACCCTTTAGCTTCGTTTTACTCAGAGCCAAAACATCCAGGTTACTTTTCTCAAACATACTACCTATCTCTCCTTTTTTCTCATCTTGGTTACATCCACACACATTTAGACACCCCAATCTTAGCCTTCGAGGAGGATGAGCACTCCTTGCGTGACTCCCTCTTCTGTTTCCCCTTTTAGAAAGTTAAAATACCAGGAGGGGAGGGTTTTTGGCCCCCCGCTCACGTCCCCTATAGTCGCCTTCTACGACACGTGAGGAATGCGTGGGAAGTATTCTTAATCCCCTATCCACAGGGATATATATATATATATATATATATATATATATATATATATATATATATATATATATATATATATATATATATATATATATATATATATATATATCTTTAATTTTCCAAAAGAAGGAACAGAGAATTGGGCCAGGTGAGGGTATTCCCTCAAGGCCCAGTCCTCTGTTCTTAACGCTACCTCGCTAATGCGGGAAATGGCGAATAGTTTGAAAGAAAGATATATATATATATATATGGTCTCCCTAAAACTCACAAAGACGGATGCCACCCAGACAAATTATCTCCTCTGTTAATTCTTCTTGTTTTAACTTGTCCAGTGATTAAATAAACACCTTAGCAATGTTCATGGACAAATCTCTCCACCGCATGATATGAATAGCTTAGATTTTGTGAACAAGTCTAGGAACATTATTTTGTCTGAACATAAACTCGTTAGTTTTGATATGAATTCTCTTTTCACTGAAGTCACCATGGATGAAATCATTACATACCTAAGGAGGAAATTGCCCATCTTAGTCTTGACTTGCCCCTGCCAAGTGAAACTTTCATCGACTTGATAGAGCTTTGTGTTTCCAGTAATGTTTCCCAAGATGGTGATTGTACTCTTTATTGACAAATAGATGGTCTTGCCATTGCAAATTCCCTTAGTCCCATCCTCAGTAACGTATCCAAAAATCTATACATATAGTATCAAAAATATAGAAAATAATGATGGGTCTGAATGTTTAGCGTAGCTCTATTCTCCTAACTCAGCTAATGTAGGACAGGTACTAAAAAAACAGTTTCTAATGTTGCGTTCCAGTTTAATAATACTTTCAAAAAGACCTTAATTAAAAGTAGGCCAAATTATCCGAGAATTGGGAATGTTTACACCGTCAAATGTAAGATATGCAAAGATGCATACAGTGGCTAGACTGGTAAAATAGTAACTGAAAGATGCTATTGGCACCGCCATTCTGGGATGGCCACAAAAAAATCGATCGCTAAACATTGTCATGTAAACGATCACTCTGTAGACCTTAACAACCCAGTCACATTACTTCTCTGATTATGCTACCCGTAACGTCATTGCATTTGTATAATTGCTAAAGCTAACACCTTTGATTTGTCCCCAGGTAACTTCAAACCACATTTTGTTACAACCAAATCATTATGAATGAATGATCGAGAAACGAAACATTATGAGAAATAGTTGAGCTCACAACTTGCTACACAATTCATCCCCCCCCCCCACACACACACACGCTCAACGCCCATATACCACAAAGCAACCCCATCCACCACACATACACACACACACACACACACACACACACACTTTCCCTTTAACGGTCTGGCCAGTGTGTAGTCGAGAATGGTTGAGGAAAGACAGAATTTGTGTGGTATTGAGCCTCAAAAAGGTTTATGAATTGTTTGCACCTCATGAGAAATGTAGAAAAAAATACGTATTGAACAGAATTATCTGAAGTACTGAATTGCAATTTCACCCTCATAACTATCATCACGGACTAGTGTGATCAACATGTGTGGTTGGTAAGGATAATCATTGTATGCATGGATCATGGTGAAATGCCTGAGGATTGGCGGAATGTTTGCATAGTGCCAGTGTACAAAGGCAAAGAGGATAAAGATGAGTGTTCAAATTACAGAGGTATAAGTTTGTTGAGTATTCTTGAGAATTTATATGGGAGGGTATTGATTGAGGGGGTGAACGCATGTACAGAGCATCATAATAAGATAAGATAAGATAAGATACTTTATTCGTCAAATTGTTATACAAAATGTAATACAAAATGAAATTCGTTTTGGCTTTAGAGCTCCTTAGTAGTTGTAAAAAAAAAAAAAAAAAAAACATTAAAATATTAACAAGAAATATTGCATAGGTTATTTCATATAAAATGTTACTTTGCTATTGTGTACATGCGATATCAGCTTGTCACCATCTCTATCATGAACCATCACCTACAGTTATCATGAAACTTAAAGCTAGAAGTTATAGTGATGATAGATGATTGAAAAGCAGAATGCTTTTAGGTACAAACGACTTTTTGTATCTATCAGTGTGCAGCTTGGGCAGAGCTAGCCTTCTACCAGATTTAAGATACGTGTAACAACTATGTAACGGATGCGTTACATCTTTCATCATTCTGTCAACTTGTTTCATTGTACCTTTTTGATAAAGCTCATTCAGTGATACGGTCTCCGCACCTAGTTTTCTTGCTTTCTTAACAATCCTTCCCAACTTCTTTTTATCTTTGCAAGTAAGTTTTCCATACCAGGCAGTGATTGAAAAATTTATAACTGATTCTAGAATTGATTTGTAAAATAGGCTAATGACCATTTTATCTACATGTAGGTTATGCAAGATACGTACAAAGTGTAATCTTCGGTTACATTTCCTTGACACCATATCTGTATTAACACTTCCCTTCAACTGGTCATCAATCATAAAGCCCAAATACTTATACTGGTTTACTCTTTCTACGTTTCCTTCCTCAATTGTTAATAGGTCTGGTACGTGTTTATTTTTAGTTCTGAAATCAAATATCATCTCTTTCGTTTTCTTTACATTAAGCTCCAAACAATTTTGTTTACTCCAGTCAACGAATTTTGTAACTTGAGTTAAATAGCCTTCATAATTATTATTTACAATTTTTCCTAAGATAACTGTATCGTCAGCATATTTTATAATAGTACAATCATCAATTTCACTTCTACAATCATCTGTATACAAGGTGAAAAGAGCTGGGGACAATACACAACCTTGGGGGGCTCCTGTGTTGGTGACTATCACATTAGACTTAACATTATTTACATTGGTATACTGGGGTCTCTGGGTTAAAAAGCTAAAAATCCATATTAAGATATTTCTATTTACACCCAATTCTAGCATTTTATTGAGCAAAATATGAGGTTGCATTGTATTAAATGCTGAACTAAAATCAATGTATAGTGCTCTAATTTGTGATTTGGGCTTATCTAAATGCTTATTAATATCATTTAATAGTACAAGTGTTGCATCCTGTACACTCCTATTATTACGATAAGCAAATTGCATAGGGTCTTTTAAATTATTTGTTTTTTCACAGATATAGTTTTTCACAATGCTTTCTAAACATTTCATAATATTAGATGTTAGTACTACAGGTCTGAAGTCTTTGTGATCTTTTGGGTGATTAATTTTTGCAATAGGTTTCACTTCAGATTCTTTCCATTTATAAGGCACCACTCCCTGATCAAGCGAGTCCTGAAATAATGTGGTCAGTACGGGTGTCAATTGTTTTGCACAGCATTTAAGTACCCTAGCAGGTATCCCGTCTGGCCCTGTAGCTTTACCTGCCCGAATATTCTGCAGGGACTTCTGTACGTCTTCTTGCCTAATTATAATTCTTTCATCATTGTTAGATTGAATTTCTCTCATTACCTCATTACACGCATCACTGAAATCATGTCTTTCAAATCTCGCAAAGAACGCGTTCATTTCATTTACATATGTGTTGATGTTTTCCGGTTCAGGCACACTTTGTTTCTTCTTGTGCCCGCACAGGGTTTTAAGTCCTTTCCAAGCGTCTTTTACTCTGTTTGTTCTAAACAAGCCTTCAACTTTTTCTTTGTATATTCTTTTCGATTCAGTAATTTTTTTATCAATATTACTTTGCAATGTTCTTCTTTCAACATCACTTCCATTTCGCATGAGTCTGTGTTTTTCATTTAGCATAGATTTTAGTTCTTTTTTAATCCATGGTTTATTGTTTGGGTATATCTTTATTGTTTTGGTAGGTACGATCATATCAAAGCAAAAGTGAAAGTATTCATTGAAAATATCTAAGTTAGTGTTGATATCAGTCCTGTTTTCTATCAGGACAGACCAGTCTGTACAGTCAAAACACGCTTGTAATCGTTGTCTCTTGTTATCGTCCCATTCTCTAATCTCAATTTCTTTCGATTTGACTCTTTTCAGTAATTGTTTATATGTAGGTACACAGTATAGCATGTTATGGTCTCCATTTCCAATGTTTGCTCGTTTAAAAACTTTATATCCATCTTTAATATTACAATACATCTTATCCAGTGTCGCCTTACCTCTTGTGGGACACTTTATTGTTTGTTCGTACGTACGGACTTTTCCTTGAAAATCACAATGATTAAAATCTCCTAAAATAATTATTGCACTGTTCGGGCTCTCATTTTCACAGTTTGTAACACAATTGTCTAGTATATCAGCTGCTATAACTTCGTCCGCATCCGGGGGTATATATACAAGTACTAGGATTATCTTATTAAATTCATACATAATCATAATACAGCTCTGATGGTTGATTCGAGTGAAAGACTGCAGAAGCTGGTGACTGAGTCTGGAAAAGTGTGTGAAAGGAGAAAGTGGAAAGTAAATGTGAATAAGAGCAAGGTTATTAGGTTCAGTAGGCTTGAGGGACAAGTTAATTGGGAGGTAAGTTTCAATTGAGAAAAATTAGAGGAAGTGGAGTGTTTTAGATATCTGGGAGTGGACTTAGCAATAAAGAGAACCATGGAACCAGAGGATGGGGGAGGGGCGAAGGTTTTGGGAGCGATGAAGAATATGTGGAAGGAGAAACGTTATTTCGGCGAGCAAAATTGGGTATGTTTTATAGGAACAGTAAGGAGGAGGATGGATTTGTTGCAAATGAAGTATTTGAGGACAATATGTGGTATGAGGTGCTTTCATCGAGTAAGTAACGGAATGGTAAAAGACAAGAATGGAAATAAAACGAGTGTGGTTGAGAGAGCAGAAGAGGGTGCGTTCAAATGTTTTCGACATATGGAGGCAAAGGGTGAAGATAGGTTGACAAAGAGAATATATGTGTCAGAGGTTGAGGGGATAAGGAGAAGCAGGAGACCAAATTGGAAGTGGAAAGATGGAGTGAAAAAGACTTTAAGCGGTCGGGGCTTCAACATACAGGAGAATGAAAGGCGTGCAAGGAATATAGTGAATTGGAACGATGTGGTATACCAGGGTCAACGTGTTGTCACTGGACTGAACCAGGGCATGTGAAAGGTCTGAGGTAAACTATGGAAAGGTCTCTGGGGCCAGGATATAGATAGGGAGGTGTGGTTTCGGTATATTGCGCATGACAGCTAGAGAGTGAATGTGAACGAATGTGGCCTTTTTTGTCTGATTTCCTGGAGTTACATCGTTGAAGCAGGGGTAATGGATTAAGGCAAGAATGTATAAATATGTACATGTGTATATATGCATTTGTCCCTTTGTATATATATATATATATATATATATATATATATATATATATATATATATATATATATATATATATATATATATATATATATATATATATATATATATATATATATATATCCCCTGGGGATAGGGGTGAAAGAATACTTCCCACGTATTCCTCGCGTGTCGTAGAAAGCGACTAGAGGGGATGGGAGCGGGGGGCCAGAAATCCTCCCCTACTTGTATTAACTTTCTAAAATGGGAAACAGAAGAAGGAGTCACGCGGGGAGTGCTCATCCTCCTCGAAGGCTCAGAGTGGGGTGCTTAAATGTGTGTGGATGTAACCAAGATGTGAAAAAAGGAGAGATAGGTAGTATGTTTGAGGAAAGGAACCTGGATGTTTTGGCTCTGAGTGAAACGAAGCTCAAGGGTAAAGGGGAAGAGTGGTTTGGGAATGTCTGGGGAGTAGAGTCAGGGGTTAGTGAGAGGACAAGAGCAAGGGAAGGAGTAGCAATACTCCTGAAACAGGAGTTGTGGGAGTATGTGATAGAGTGTAAGAAAGTAAATTCTCGATTAATATGGGTAAAACTGAAAGTTGATGGAGAGAGGTGGGTGATTATTGGTGCATATGCACCTGGGCATGAGAAGACAGATCAAGAGAGGCAAGTGTTTTGGGAGCAGCTGAATGAGTGTGTTAGTGGTTTTGATGCACGCGACCGGGTTATAGTGATGGGTGATTTGAATGCAAAGGTGAGTAACGTGGCAGTTGAGGGAATAATTGGTATACATGAGGTGTTCAGTGTTGTAAATGGAAATGGTGAAGAGCTTGTAGATTTATGTGCTGAAAAAGGACTGATGATTGGGAATACCTGGTTTAAAAAGCGAAATATACATAAGTATACTTATGTAAGTAGGAGAGATGGCCAGAGAACGTTATTGGATTACGTGTTAATTGACAGGCGTGCGAAAGAGAGACTTTTGGATGTTAATGTGCTGAGAGGTGCAACTGGAGGGATGTCTGATCATTATCTTGTGGAGGCTAAGGTGAAGATTTGTATGGGTTTTCAGAAAAGAAGAGTGAATGTTGGGGTGAAGAGGGTGGCGAGAGTAAGTGAGCTTGAGAAGGAGACCTGTGTGAGGAAGTACCAGGAGATTCTGAGTACAGAATGGAAAAAGGTGAGAACAATGGAAGCAAGGGGAGTGGGGGGGAATGGGATGTATTTAGGGAATCAGTGATGGATTGCGCTAAAGATACTTGTGGCATGAGAAGAGTGGGAGGTGGGTTGATTAGAAAGGGTAGTGAGTGGTGGGATGAAGAAGTAAGAGTATTAGTGAAAGAGAAGAGAGGCATTTGGACGATTTTTGCAAGGAAAAAATGCAATTGAGTGGGAGATGTATAAAAGAAAGAGACAGGAGGTCAAGAGAAAGGTGCAAGAGGTGAAAAAAAAGGGAAAATGAGAGTTGGGGTGAGAGAGTATCATTAAATTTTAGGGAGAATAAAAAGATGTTCTGGAAGGAGGTAAATAAAGTGCGTAAGACAAGGGAGCAAATGGGAACTTCAGTGAAGGGCGCAAATGGGGAGGTGATAACAAGTAGTGGTGAGAAGGAGATGGAGTGAGTATTTTGAAGGTTTGTTGAATGTGTTTGATGACAGAGTGGCATATATAGGGTGTTTTGGTCGAGGTGGTGTGCAAAGTGAGAGGGTTAGGGAAAATGATTTGGTAAACAGAGAAGAGGTAGTGAAAGCTTTGCGGAAGATGAAAGCCGGCAAGGCAGCAGGTTTGGATGGTATTGCAGTGGAATTTATTAAAAAAGGAGGTGACTCTATTGTTGTTTGGTTGGTAAGGTTATTTAATGTGTGTATGACTCATGGTGAGGTGCCTGAGGATTGGCGGAATGCGTGCATAGTGCCATTGTACAAAGGCAAAGGGGATAAGAGTGAGTGCTCAAATTACAGAGGTATAAGTTTGTTGAGTATTCCTAGTAAATTATATGGGAGGGTATTGATTGAGAGGGTGAAGGCATGTACAGAGCATCAGATTGGGGAAGAGCAGTGTGGTTTCAGAAGTGGTAGAGGATGTGTGGATCAGGTGTTTGCTTTGAAGAATGTATGTGAGAAATACTTAGAAAAGCAAATGGATTTGTATGTAGCATTTATGGATCTGGAGAAGGCATATGATAGAGTTGATAGAGATGCTCTGTGGAAGGTATTAAGAATATATGGTGTGGGAGGAAAGTTGTTAGAAGCAGTGAAAAGTTTTTATCGAGGATGTAAGGCATGTGTACGTGTAGGAAGAGAGGAAAGTGATTGGTTCTCAGTGAATGTAGGTTTGCGGCAGGGGTGTGTGATGTCTCCATGGTTGTTTAATTTGTTTATGGATGGGGTTGTTAGGGAGGTAAATGCAAGAGTTTTGGAAAGAGGGGCAAGTATGAAGTCTGTTGGGGATGAGAGAGCTTGGGATGAGTCAGTTGTTGTTCGCTGATGATACAGCGCTGGTGGCTGATTCATGTGAGAAACTGCAGAAGCTGGTGACTGAGTTTGGTAAAGTGTGTGGAAGAAGAAAGTTAAGAGTAAATGTCAATAAGAGCAAGGTTATTAGGTACAGTAGGGTTGAGGGTCAAGTCAATTGGGAGGTGAGTTTGAATGGAGAAAAACTGGAGGAAGTGAAGTGTTTTAGATATCTGGGAGTGGATCTGGCAGCGGATGGAACCATGGAAGCGGAAGTGGATCATAGGGTGGGGGAGGGGGCGAATATTCTGTGGGCCTTGAAGAATGTGTGGAAGTCGAGAACATTATCTCGGAAAGCAAAAATGGGTATGTTTGAAGGAATAGTGGTTCCAACAATGTTGTATGGTTGCGAGGCGTGGGCTATGGATAGAGTTGTGCGCATGAGGATGGATGTGCTGGAAATGAGATGTTTGAGGACAATGTGTGGTGTGAGGTGGTTTGATCGAGTGAGTAACGTAAGGGTAAGAGAGATGTGTGGAAATAAAAAGAGCCTGGTTGAGAGAGCAGAAGAGGGTGTTTTGAAGTGGTTTGGGCACATGGAGAGAATGAGTGAGGAAAGATTGACCAAGAGGATATAATGTGTCGGAGGTGGAGGGAAAGAGGAGAAGAGGGAGACCAAATTGGAGGTGGAAAGATGGAGTGAAAAAGATTTTGTGTGATCGGGGCCTGAACATGCAGGAGGGTGAAAGGAGGGCAAGGAATAGAGTGAATTGGAGCGATGTGGTATAGCGGGGTTGACGTGCTGTCAGTGGATTGAATCAAGGCATGTGAAGCGTCTGGGGTAAACCATGGAAAGCTGTGTAGGTATGTATATTTGCGTGTGTGGACGTATGTATATACATGTGGAAGGGGGGGGGGGGGTTGGGCCATTTCTTTCGTCTGTTTCCTTGCGCTACCTCGCAAACGCGGGAGACAGCGACAAAGTATAAAAAAAAAAAAAAAAAAAAAAAAAAAATATATATATATATATATATATATATATATATATATATATATATATATATATATATATATATATATATATATATATATATATATATATATATATATATATATATATATATATATATATATATATATATATATATATATATATATATATATATATATATATATATTCTGTTTCCCATTTTAGAAAGTTAATACAAGGAGGGGAGGATTTCTGGCCCCCCGCTCCCGTCCCCTCTAGTCGCTTTCTACGACACGCGAGGAATACGTGGGAAGTATTCTTTCACCCCTATCCCCAGGGATAATATACATATATATATACATATACACATACACACACATACACATACATACGCACTTATACACACACACACACATACATATATATACATATGAGAAATGTAAGAAACAATCCAGAAAACTGAAACTTCCAGCTTGAAATGAATGAAAAAAAAGAATGTCACACAACGGCCCAACCTCTGGCCATGGAAAAAAGGAAATGCACAATTTACCCACACAAACGTCAACAGCAGTTCTCATCAATTCAACCACCGTATCAATAAGCTCCAATGTCTAAGCTACATTTTTCTCCAATTTCACTATTTTCCTTCACATTTTCAATTGTGTCTGAAGGTTCTACTTCAAGAGTGATTGTTTTTCCAGTAACGGTCTTCACATCTTGGTTACATCCACACACATTTAGGCACCCCACTCTGAGCCTTCGAGGAGGATGCTTTACTTGTGGTACTGACTTCCCTCTTTAAATTTGATCGCCGTTTCCCGCGTAGTTCACTTTCTGTAGATGATGTGTATGTCTTGATAGGAATGTAGATGCAGCTGTAGAGGATGTACGCGCCACTGTAGAGGATGCACGTGTCACTGTAGAGGATGCACGTGCCACTGTAGACGATTTACGTGTCACATCACAGTGCTGAGGGAGGTGGCCAGGTTGGCGGTGGTGGTATGGGAACGCTCCGTAGGCGGCGGCGAAGGTGGTGGTGGTGGTGGTAACGGAGGGAGATGATGACCTTAGGAACGTAACACATTGACGGCACTTTGGACGGGGAGTCTGGGACGAGGGTTGCCGACACGTGGCTTGGGAAAGTCTTGGGAGTAAAGTCAGGGGTTAATGAGAGGACAAGAGCAAGGGAAGGAGTAGCAATACTCCTGAAACAGGAGTTGTGGGAGTATGTGATAGAGTGTAAGAAAGTAAATTCTCGATTAATATGGGTAAAACTGAAAGATGATGGAGAGAGGTGGGTGATTATTGGTGCATATGCACCTGGGCATGAGAAGAAAGATCAAGAGAGGCAAGTGTTTTGGGAGCAGCTGAATGAGTGTGTTAGTGGTTTTGATGCACGAGACCGGGTCATAGTGATGGGTGATTTGAATGCAAAGGTGAGTAATGTGGCAGTTGAGGGAATAATTGGTATACATGGGGTGTTCAGTGTTGTAAATGGAAATGGTGAAGAGCTTGTAGATTTATGTGCTGAAAAAGGAATGATGATTGGGAATACCTGGTTTAAAAAGCGAGATATACATAAGTATACTTATGTAAGTAGGAGAGATGGCCAGAGAGCGTTATTGGATTACGTGTTAATTGACAGGCGCGCGAAAGAGAGACTTTTGGATATTAATGTGCTGAGAGGTGCAACTGGAGGGATGTCTGATCATTATCTTGTGGAGGCTAAGGTGAAGATTTGTATGGGTTTTCAGAAAAGAAGAGTGAATGTTGGGGTGAAGAGGGTGGTGAGAGTAAGTGAGCTTGAGAAGGAGACCTGTGTGAGGAAGTACCAGGAGAGACTGAGTACAGAATGGAGAAAGGTGAGAACAATGGAAGTAAGGGGAGTGGGGGAGGAATGGGATGTATTTAGGGAATCAGTGATGGATTGCGCAAAAGATGCTTGTGGCATGGAAGAGTGGGAGGTGGGTTGATTAGAAAGGGTAGTGAGTGGTGGGATAAAGAAGTAAGAGTATTAGTGAAAGAGAAGAGAGAGGCATTTGGACGATTTTTGCAGGGAAAAAATGAAATTGAGTAGGAGATGTATAAAAGAAAGAGACAGGAGGTCAAGAGAAAGGTGCATGAGGTGAAAAAAAGGGCAAATGAGAGTTGGGGTGAGAGAGTATCAATTAATTTTAGGGAGAATAAAAAGATGTTCTGGAAGGAGGTAAATAAAGTGCGTAAGACAAGGGAGCAAATGGGAACTTCGGTGAAGGGCGCAAGTGGGGAGGTGATAACAAGTAGTGGTGATGTGAAAAGGAGATGGAGTGAGTATTTTGAAGGTTTGTTGAATGTGTTTGATGACAGAGTGGCAGATATAGGGTGTTTTGGTCGAGGTGGTGTGCAAAGTGAGAGGGTTAGGGAAAATGATTTGGTAAACAGAGAAGAGGTAGTGAAAGCTTTGCGGAAGATGAAAGCCGGCAAGGCAGCAGGTTTGGATGGTATTGCAGTGGAATTTATTAAAAAAGGGGGTGACTCTATTGTTGACTGGTTGGTAAGGTTATTTAATGTATGTATGACTCATGGTGAGGTGCCTGAGGATTGGCGGAATGCGTGCATAGTGCCATTGTACAAAGGTAAAGGGGATAAGAGTGAGTGCTCAAATTACAGAGGTATAAGTTTGTTGAGTATTCCTGGTAAAATATATGGGAGGGTATTGATTGAGAGGGTGAAGGCATGTACAGAGCATCAGATTGGGGAAGAGCAGTGTGGTTTCAGAAGTGGTAGAGGATGTGTGGATCAGGTGTTTGCTTTGAAGAATGTATGTGAGAAATACTTAGAAAAGCAAATGGATTTGTATGTAGCATTTATGGATCTGGAGAAGGCATATGATAGAGTTGATAGAGATGCTCTGTGGAAGGTATTAAGAATATATGGTGTGGGAGAAAAGTTGTTAGAAGCAGTGAAAAGTTTTTATCGAGGATGTAAGGCATGTGTACGTGTAGGAAGAGATGAAAGTGATTGGTTCTCAGTGAATGTAGGTTTGCGGCAGGGGTGTGTGATGTCTCCATGGTTGTTTAATTTGTTTATGGATGGGGTTGTTAGGGAGGTAAATGCAAGAGTTTTGGAAAGAGGGGCAAGTATGAAGTCTGTTGGGGATGAGAGAGCTTGGGAAGTGAGTCAGTTGTTGTTCGCTGATGATACAGCGCTGGTGGCGGATTCATGTGAGAAACTGCAGAAGCTGGTGACTGAGTTTGGTAAAGTGTGTGGAAGAAGAAAGTTAAGAGGAAATGTGAATAAGAGCAAGGTTATTAGGTACAGTAGGGTTGAGGGTCAAGTCAATTGGGAGGTGAGTTTGAATGGAGAAAAACTGGAGGAAGTGAAGTGTTTTAGATATCTGGGAGTGGATCTGGCAGCGGATGGAACCATGGAAGCGGAAGTGGATCATAGGGTGGTTGAGGGGGCGAAAATTCTGGGGGCCTTGAAGAATGTGTGGAAGTCGAGAACATTATCTCGGAAAGCAAAAATGGGTATGTTTGAAGGAATAGTGGTTCCAACAATGTTGTATGGTTGCGAGGCGTGGGCTATGGATAGAGTTGTGCGCAGGAGGATGGATGTGCTGGAAATGAGATGTTTGAGGACAATGTGTGGTGTGAGGTGGTTTGATCGAGTGAGTAACGTAAGGGTAAGAGAGATGTGTGGAAATAAAAAGAGCGTGGTTGAGAGAGCAGAAGAGGGTGTTTTGAAGTGGTTTGGGCACATGGAGAGAATGAGTGAGGAAAGATTGACCAAGAGTATATATGTGTCGGAGGTGGAGGGAACGAGGAGAAGAGGGAGACCAAATTGGAGGTGGAACGATGGAGTGAAAAAGATTTTGTGTGATCGGGGCCTGAACATGCAGGAGGGTGAAAGGAGGGCAAGGAATAGAGTGAATTGGAGCGATGTGGTATACCGGGGTTGACGTGCTGTCAGTGGATTGAATCAAGGCATGTGAAGCGTCTGGGGTAAACCATGGAAAGTTTTGTAGGTACGTATATTTGCGTGTGTGGACGTATGTATATACATGTGTATGGGGGGGGGGGCCATTTCTTTCGTCTGTTTCCTTGCGCTACCTCGCAAACGCGGGAGACAGCGACAAAGTATAATAAAAATAATAAAAAAAAAATATATATATATATATATATATATATATATATTTATATGTATATATATATATATATATATATATATATATATATATATATATATATATATATATATATGTATATATATATATATATATATATATATATATATATATATATATATATATATATATATATATATATATATATATATATACATGTATATATATATTTCTTTTTTTTCTTCTTTTTTTTCTACTTTGTCGCTGTCTCCCGCGTTTGCGAGGTAGCGCAAGGAAACAGACGAAAGAAATGGCCCAACCCATCCCCATACACATGTATATACATACGCCCACACACGCAAATATGTATACCTACAGAGCTTTCCATGGTTCACCCCAGACGCTTCAAATGCCCTGATTCAATCAACTGACAGCACGTCAACCCCGCTATACCACATCGATCCGATACACTCTATTCCTTGCCCTCCTTTCACCCTCCTGCATGTTCAGGCCCCGATCACACAAAATCTTTTTCACTCCATCTTTCCACCTCTAATGTTGTCTCCCACTTCTCCTCGTTCCCTCCACCTCCGACACATATATCCTCTTGGTCAATCTTTCCTCACTCATTTTCTCCATGTGCCCAAACCATTTCAAAACACCCTCTTCTGCTCTCTCAACCACGCTCTCTTTATTTCACACATCTCTCTAACCCTTACGTTACTTACTCGATCAAACCACCTCACACCACACATTGTCCTCAAACATCTCATTTCCAGCACATCCATCCTCCTGCGCACAACCCTATCCATAACCCACGCCTCGCAACCACACAACATTGTTGGAACCACTATTCCTTCAAACATACCCATTTTTGATTTCCGAGATAATGTTCTCGACTTCCACACATTCTTCAAGGCTCCCAGGATTTTCGCCCCCTCCCCCACCCTATGATCTACTTCCGCTTCCATGGTTCCATCCGCTGCCAGAACCACTCCCATATATCTAAAACACTTTACTTCCTCCAGTTTTTCTCCATTCAAACTTACCTCCCAATTGACTTGACCCTCAACCCTACTGTACCTAATTACCTTGCTCTTATTCACATTTACTCTTAATTTCTTCTTTCACACACTTTACCAAACTCAGTCACCAGCTTCTGCAGTTTCTCACATGAATCAGCCAGCAGCGCTGTATCATCAGCGTACAACAACTGACTCACTTCCCAAGCTTTCTCATCCCCAACAGACTTCATACTTGCCCCTCTTTCCAAAAATCTTGCATTTACCTCCCTAAGAACCCCATCCATAAACAAATTAAACAACCATGGAGACATCACACACCCCTGCCGCAAACCTACATTCACTGAGAACAAATCACTTTCCTCTCTTCCTACACGTACACATGCCTTACATCCTCGATAAAAACTTTTCACTGCTTCTCACAACTTGCCTCACACACCATATATTCTTAATACCTTCCACAGAGCATCTCTATCAACTCTATCATATGCCTTCTCCAGATCCATAAATGCTACATACAAATCCATTTGCTTTTCTAAGTATTTCTCACATACATTCTTCAAAGCAAAAACCTGATTCACACATCCTCTACCACTTCTGAAACCACACTGGCTCTTCCCCAATCTGATCCTCTGTACATGCCTTCACCCTCTCAATCAATACCCTCCCGTATAATTTACCAGGAATACTCAACAAACTTATACCTCTGTAATTTGAGCACTCACTCTTATCCCCTTTGCCTTTGTACATATATATATATATATATATATATATATATATATATATATATATATATATATATATATATATATATATTTATATATATACATATATATATATATATATATATATATATATATATATATATATATTTTTTATTATACTTTGTCGCTGTCTCCCGCTTTTGCGATGTAGCGCAAGGAAACAGACGAAAGAAATGGCCCAACCCACCCCCATACACATGTATATACATACGTCCACACACGCAAATATACATACCTGCACAGCTTTCCATGGTTTACCCAAGACGCTTCACATGCCTTGATTCAATCCACTGACAGCACGTCAACCCCGGTATACCACACCGATCCAATTCACTCTATTCCTTGCCCTCCTTTCACCCTCCTGCATGTTCAGGCCCCGATCACACAAAATCTTTTTCACTTCATCTTTCCACCTCCAATTTGGTCTCCCTCTTCTCCTCGTTCCCTCCACATCCGACACATATATCCTCTTGGTCAATCTTTCCTCACTCATCCTCTCCATGTGCCCAAACCTCTTCAAAACACCCTCTTCTGCTCTCTCAACCACGCTCTTTTTATTTCCACACATCTCTCTTACCCTTACGTTACTCACTCGATCAAACCACCTCACACCACACATTGTCCTCAAACATCTTATTTCCAGCACATCCATCCTCCTGCTCACAACTCTATCCATAGCCCACGCCTCGCAACCATACAACATTGTTGGAACCACTATTCCTTCAAACATACACATTTTTGCTTTCCGAGATAATGTTCTCGACTTCCACACATTATTCAAGGCTCCCAGGATTTTCGCCCACTCCCCCACCCTATGATCCACTTCCGCTTCCATGGTTCCATCCGCTGCCAGATCCACTCCCAGATATCTAAAACACTTCACTTCCTCCAGTTTTTCTCCATTTAAACTCACCTCCCAATCGACTTGACCCTCAACCCTACTGTACCTAATAACCTTGCTCTTATTCACATTTACTCTTAACTTTCTTCTTCCACACACTTTACCAAACTCAGTCACCAGCTTCTGCAGTTTCTCACATGAATCAGCCAGCAGCGCTGTATCATCAGCGTACAACAACTGACTCACTTCCCAAGCTCTCTCATCCCCAACAGACTTCATACTTGCCCCTCTTTCCAAAACTCTTGCATTTACCTCCCTAACAACCCCATCCATAAACAAATTAAACAACCATGGAGACATCACACACCCCTGCCGCAAACCTACATTCACTGAGAACCAATCACTTTCATCTCTTCCTACACGTACACATGCCTTACATCCTCGATAAAAACTTTTCACTGCTTCTAACAACTTTCCTCCCACACCATATATTCTTAATACCTTGCACAGAGCATCTCTATCAACTCTATCATATGCCTTCTCCAGATCCATAAATGCTACATATAAATCCATTTGCTTTTCTAAGTATTTCTCACATACATTCTTCAAAGCAAACACCTGATCCACACATCCTCTACCACTTCTGAAACCACACTGCTCTTCCCCAATCTGATGATCTGTACATGCCTTCACCCTCTCAATCAATACCCTCCCATATAATTTACCAGGAATACTCAACAAACTTATACCTCTGTCATTTGAGCACTCACTCTTATCCCCTTTGCCTTTGTACAATGGCACTATGCACGCATTCCGCCAATCCTCAGGCACCTCACCATGAGTCATACATACATTAAATAACCTTACCAACCAGTCAACAATACAGTCACCCCCTTTTTTAATAAATTCCACTGCAATACCATCCAAACCTGCTGCCTTGCCGGCTTTCATCTTCCGCAAAGCTTTCACTACCTCTTCTCTGTTTACCAAATCATTTTCCCTAACCCCCTCACTTTGCACACCACCTCGACCAAAACACCCTATATCTGCAACTCTATCATCAAACACATTCAACAAACCTTCAAAATACTCACTCCATCTCCTTCGCACATCATCACTACTTGTTATATATATATATATATATATATATATATATTTTTTTTTTTTTTTTTTTTTTTCATACTATTCACTATTTCCCGCGATAGCGAGGTAGCGTTAAGAACAGAGGACTGGGCCTTTGAGGGAATATCCTCACCTGGCCCTCTTCTCTGTTCCTTCTTTTGGAAAAAAAAAAAAAAAAAAAAAAAAAAAAAAACGAGAGGGGAGGATTTCCAGCCCCCCGCTCCCTTCCCTTTTAGTCGCCTTCTACGACACGCAGGGAATACGTGGGAAGTATTCTTTTTCCCCTATATATATATATATATATATATATATATATATATATATATATATATATATATATATATATATATATATATATGTATAAAAATATATATATATATATATATATATATATACTACTGCTACTCATTGCCCGGCCTTCTGCCGTCATCCTTGCCCATTCCGGACACGTCCAGCCATCAGCCGCAGAGGTCAACATACCAGCAGTCCTCGTGCCATTCTTCCTTCAAAAGCGAAAGTTGTTCATTACTTTGAAAGTTGAACCATCATAATGGAGAAACATCATAATGGAGTTGCACGGATTGTGATCCTTGCTGTGGTTACAAGAATGTTCTTCCGCCCACCAGTGATGCTACTACGTTTGTGAATCAAGAACTATTGCAACACAAACCTCGCCAGGTGGTAGAGTGTCCCGCAGTGTATCGAGACAGACTTCCCCAGAACTTTTTTAAAGGGGAAGTAAATGTTTATAGTTGTGTTACTGGAGTGATAGTTTTCATACATGGTGCTCTGACAAGAAGATAGTGAAATTGGAAAAAAAAAATTTAGCTTAGACATTGAAGCTTATAGATACAGTGGTTAAATTGATGAGAACTACTATTGACGTTTGTGTAAATAAATTATACATTTCCCTTTTCCATAGCCAGAGGTTGAACCATTATATGACATTCATTTTCTCATTTCATTTCAAGCTAGAAGTTTCAGTTTTCTAAATTATTTCTTACTTTTTTCATATGTATATATATGTATATGTGTGTGTGTGTGTGTATATGTGCGTGTGTATGTGTATGTATGTATATATGTATATATATATATATATATATATATATATATATATATATATATATATATATATATACATATATATATATATATATATATATATATATATATATATATATATATATATGTATATATATATATATATATATATATATATGTATATATATATATATATATATATATATATATATATATATATATATATATATATATATATATATATATATATATATATATATATATATATATATATATATATATACATATATATATATATATATATATATATATATATATATATATATATATATATATATATATATACATATATATATATATATATATATATATATATATATATATATATATATATATTATCCCTGGGGATAGGGGTAAAAGAATACTTCCCAAGCGTTCCTCGCCTGTCGTAGAAGGCGACTAGAGGGGACGGGAGCGGGGGGCCAGAAATCCTCCCCTCCTTATATATTCTAACTTTCTATAATGGGAAACAGAAGAAGGAGTCACGCGGGGAGTGCTCATCCGCCTCGAAGGCTCAGACTAGGGTGTCTAAATGTGTGTGGATGTAACCAAGATGTGAAAAAAGGAGAGATAGGTAGCATATTTGAGGAAAGGAACCTGGATGTTTTGGCTCTGAGTGGAACGAAGCTCAAGGGTAAAGGGGAAGAGTGGTTTGGGAATGTCTTGGGAGTAAAGTCAGGGGTTAGTGAGAGGACAAGAGCAAGGGAAGAAGTAGCAGTACTCCTGAAACAGGAGTTGTGGGAGTATGTGATAGAATGTAAGAAAGTAAATTCTCGATTAATATGGGTAAAACTGAAAGTTGATGGAGAGAGATGGGTGATTATTGATGCATATGCACCTGGGCATGAGAAGAAAGATCATGAGAGGCAAGTGTTTTGGGAGCAGCTGAATGAGTGTGTTAGTGGTTTTGATGCACGAGACCGGGTTATAGTGATGGGCTATTTGAATGCAATGGTGAGTAATGTGGCAGTTGAGGGAATAATTGGTATACATGGGGTGTTCAGTGTTGTATATGGAAATGGTGAAGAGCTTGTAGATTTATGTGCTGAAAAAGGACTGGTGATTGGGAATACCAGGTTTAAAAAGCAAGATATACATAAGTATACATATGTAAGTAGGAGAGATGGCCAGAGAGCGTTATTGGATTACGTGTTAATTGACAGGCGCGCGAAAGAGAGACTTTTGGATGTTAATGTGCTGAGAGGTGCAACTGGAGGGATGTCTGATCATTATCTTGTGGAGGCTAAAGTGAAGATTTGTATGGGTTTTCAGAAAAGAAGGTGAATGTTGGGGTGAAGAGGGTGGTGAGAGTAAGTGAGCTTGTGAGGGAGACTTGTTTGAGGAAGTACCAGGAGAGACTGAGTACAGAATGGAAAAAGTTGAGAACAATGGAAGTAAGGGGAGTGGGGGAGGAATGGGATGTATTAGGGAATCAGCGATGGATTGCGCAAAGGATGCTTGTGGCATGAGAAGAGTGGGAGGTGGGTTGATTAGAAAGGGTAGTGAGTGGTGGGATGAATAAGTAAGATTATTAGTGAAAGAGAAGAGAGAGGCATTTGTACGATTTTTGCAGAGAAAAAATGCAATTGAGTGGGAGTTGTATAAAAGAAAGAGACGCGAGGTCAAGAGAAAGGTGAAAGAGGTGAAAAAGAGGGCAAATGAGAGTTGGGGTGAGAGAGTATCATTAAATTTTAGGGAGAATAAAAAGATGTTTTGGAAGGAGGTAAATAAAGTGCGTAAGACAAGGGAGCAAATGGGAACTTCAGTGAAGGGCGCAAATGGGGAGGTGATAACAAGTAGTGGTGATGTTAGAAGGAGATGGAGTGAGTATTTTGAAGATTTGTTGAATGTGTTTGATGATAGAGTGGCAGATATAGGGTGTTTTGGTCGAGGTGGTGTGCAAAGTGAGAGGGTTAGGGAAAATGATTTGGTAAACAGAGAAGAGGTAGTAAAAGCTTTGCGGAAGATGAAAGCCAGCAAGGCAGCAGGTTTGGATGGTATTGCAGTGGAATTTATTAAAAAAGGGCGTGACTGTATTACTGACTGGTTGGCAAGGTTATTTAATGTATGTATGACTCATGGTGAGGTGCCTGAGGATTGGCGGAATGCGCGCATAGTGCCATTCTACAGAGCCAAATGGGATAAGAGTGAGTGCTCAAATTACAGAGGTATAAGTTTGTTGAGTATTCCTGGTAAATTATATGGGAGGGTATTGATTGAGAGGGTGAAGGCATGTACAGAGCATCAGATTGGGGAAGAGCAGTGTGGTTTCAGAAGTGGTAGAGGATGTGTGGATCAGGTGTTTGCTTTGAAGAATATATGTGAGAAATACTTAGAAAAGCAAATGGATTTGTATGTAGCATTTATGGATCTGGAGAAGGCATATGATAGAGTTGATAGAGATGCTCTGTGCAAGGTATGAAGAATATATGGTGTGGAAGGCAGGTTGTTAGAAGCAGTGAAAAGTTTTTATCGAGGATGTAAGGCATGTGTACGTGTAAGAAGAGATGAAAGTGATTGGTTCTCAGTCAATGTAGGTTTGCGGCAAGGGTGTGTGATGTCTCCATAGTTGTTTAATTTGTTTATGGATGGGGTTGTTAGGGAGGTGAATGCAAGAGTTTTGGAAAGAGGGGTAAGTATGAAGTCTGTTGGGGATGGGGGAGCTTGGGAAGTGAGTCAGTTGTTGTTCGCTGATGATACAGCGATGGTGGCTGATTCATGTGAGAAACTGCAGAAGCTGGTGACTGAGTTTGGTAAAGTGTGTGAAAGAAGAAAGTTAAGAGTAAATGTGAATAAGAGCAAGGTTATTAGGTACAGTAGGGTTGAGGGTCAAGTCAATTGGGAGATATGTTTGAATGGAGAAAAACTGGAGGAAGTAAAGTGTTTTAGATATCTGGGAGTGGATCTGGCAGCGGATGGAACCATGGAAGCGGGAGTGGATCATAGGGTGGGGGAGGGGGCGAAAATTCTGGGAGCCTTGAGAATGTGTAGAAGTCGAGAACATTATCTCGGAAAGCAAAAATGGGTATGTTTGAAGGAATAGTGGTTCCAACAATGTTGTATGGTTTCGAGGCGTGTGCTATGGATAGAGTTGTGCGCAGGAGGATGGATGTGCTGGAAATGAGATGTTTGAGGACAAAGTGTGGTGTGAGGTGGTTTGATCGACTAAGTAACGTAAGGGTAAGAGAGATGTGTGGAAATAAAAAGAGCGTGGTTGAAAGAGCAGAAGAGGGTGTTTTGAAATGGTTTGGGCACATGGAGAGAATGAGTGAGGAAAGATTGACCAAGAGGATATATATGTCGGAGGTGGAGGGAACGAGGAGAAGAGGGAGACCAAATTGGAGGTGGAAAGATGGAGTGAAAAAGATTTTGTGTGATCGGGGCCTGAACATGCAGGAGGGTGAAAGGAGGGCAAGGAATAGAGTGAATTGGAGCGATGTGGTGTACGGGGTTGACGTGCTGTCAGTTGATTGAATCGGGGCATTTGAAGCGTCTGGGGTAAACCATGGAAAGCTTTGTAGGTATGTATATTTTGCGTGTGTGGGCGTATGTATATACAAGTGTATGGGGGTGGGTTGGGCCATTTCTTTCGTCTGTTTCTTGCGCTACCTCGCAAACGCGGGAGACAGCGACAAAGCAAAAAAAAAAAAAAAAAGTATATATATATATATATATATATATATATATATATATATATATATATATATATATATATATATATATATAGAAGCAGTGAAAAGTTTTTATCGAGGATGCAAGGCATGTGTACGTGTAGGAAGAGAGGAAAGGGATTGGTTCTCAGTGAATGTAGGTTTGCGGCAGGGGTGTGTGATGTCTCCATGGTTGTTTAATTTCTTTATGGATGGGGTTGTTAGGGAGGTAAATGCAAGAGTTTTGGAAAGAGGGGCAAGTATGAAGTCTGTTGGGGATGAGAGAGCTTGGGAAGTGAGTCAGTTGTTGTTATCTGATGATACAGCGCTGGTGGCTGATTCATGTGAGAAACTGCAGAAGCTGGTGACTGAGTTTGGTAAAGTGTGTGGAAGAAGAAAGTTAAGAGTAAATGTGAATAAGAGCAAGGTTATTAGGTACAGTAGGGTTGAGGGTCAAGTCAATTGGGAGGTGAGTTTGAATGGAGAAAAACTGGAGGAAGTGAAGTGTTTTAGATATCTGGGAGTGGATCTGGCAGCGGATGGATCCATGGAAGCGGAAGTGGATCATAGGGTGGGGGAGGGGGCGAAAATTCTGGGGGCCTTGAAGAATGTGTGGAAGTCGAGAACATTATCTCGGAAAGCAAAAATGTGTATGTTTGAAGGAATAGTGGTTCCAACAATGTTGTATGGTTGCGAGGCGTGGGCTATGGATAGAGTTGTGCGCAGGAGGATGGATGTGCTGTAAATGAGATGTTTGAGGACAATGTGTGGTGTGAGGTGGTTTGATCGAGTGAGTAACGTAAGGGTAAGAGAGATGTGTGGAAATAAAAAGAGCGTGGTTGAGAGAGCAGAAGAGGGTGTTTTGAAGTGGTTTGGGCACATGGAGAGAATGAGTGAGGAAAGATTGACCAAGAGGATATATGTGTCAGAGGTGGAGGGAGCGAGGAGAAAAGGGAGACCAAATTGGAGGTGGAAAGATGGAGTGAAAAAGATTTTGTGTGATCGGGGCCTGAACATGCAGGAGGGTGAAAGGAGGGCAAGGAATAGAGTGAATTGGAGCGATGTGGTATACCGGGGTTGACGTGCTGTCAGTGGATGAATCAAGGCATTGGGAACCATGGAAAGCTGTGTAGGTATGTATATTTGCGTGTGTGGACGTATGTATATACATGTGTATGGGGGGGGGGTTGGGCCATTTCTTTCGTCTGTTTCCTTGCGCTACCTCGCAAACGCGGGAGACAGCGACAAAGTATAAAAAGAAAAAAAAAAATATATATATATAAATATATATATATATGTATATATATACACACATATATATATATATATATATATATATATATATATATATATATATATATATATATATATATATATATATATATATATATATATATATATATATATATATATATATATATATATATATATATATATATATATATATATATATATATATATATATATATATATATATATATATATATATATATATATATATATATATATATATATATATATATATATATATATAATATATATATATATATATATATATATATATATATATATATATATACATATATATAGGAGAATAAAAAGATGTATAGGGAGAATAAAAAGATGTTCTGGAAGGAGGTAAATAAAGTGCGTAAGACAAGGTAGCAAATGGGAACTTCAGTGAAGGGCGCAAATGGGGAGGTGATAACAAGTAGTGGTGATGTGAGAAGGAGATGGAGTGAGTATTTTGAAGGTTTGCTGAATGTGTTTGATGATAGAGTGGCAGATATAGGGTGTTTTGGTCGAGGTGGTGTGCAAAGTGAGAGGGTTAGGGAAAATGATCTGGTAAACAGAGAGGAGGTAGTAAAAGCTTTGCGGAAGATGAAAGCCGGCAAGGCAGCAGGTTTGGATGGTATTGCAGTGGAATTTATTAAAAAAGGGGGTGACTGTATTATTGACTGGTTGGCAAGGTTATTTAATGTATGTAAGACTCATGGTGAGATGCCTGAGGATTGGCGGAATGCGTGCATATTGCCATTCTACAGAGGCAAATGGGATAAGAGTGAGTGCTCAAATTACAGAGGTATAAGTTTGTTGAGTATTCCTGGTAAATTATATGGGAGGGTATTGATTGAGAGGGTGAAAGCATGTACAGAGCATCAGATTGGGGAAGAGCAGTGTGTTTTCAGAAGTGGTAGAGGATGTTTGGATCAGGTGTTTGCTTTGAAGAATATATGTGAGAAATACTTAGAAAAGCAAATGGATTTGTATGTAGCATTTATGGATCTGGAGAAGGCATATGATAGAGTTGATAGAGATGCTCTGTGCAAGGTATTAAGAATATATGGTGTGGAAGGCAAGTTGTTAGAAGCAGTGAAAAGTTTTTATCGAGGATGTAAGGCATGTGTACGTGTAAGAAGAGATGAAAGTGATTGGTTCTCAGTGAATGTAGGTTTACGGCAGGGGTGTGTGATGTCTCCATAGTTGTTTAATTTGTTTATGGATGGGGTTGTTAGGGAGGTGAATGCAAGAGTTTTGGAAAGAGGGGTAAGTATGAAGTCTGTTGGGGATGGGGGAGCTTGGGAAGTGAGTCAGTTGTTGTTCGCTGATGATACAGCGATGGTGGCTGATTCATGTGAGAAACTGCAGAAGCTGGTGACTGAGTTTGGTAAAGTGTATGAAAGAAGAAAGTTAAGAGTAAATGTGAATAAGAGCAAGGTTATTAGGTACAGTAGGGTTGAGGGTCAAGTCAATTGGGAGATATGTTTGAATGGAGAAAAACTGGAGGAAGTAAAGTGTTTTAGATATCTGGGAGTGGATCTGGCAGCGGATGGAACCATGGAAGCGGGAGTGGATCATAGGGTGGGGGAGGGGGCGAAAAATTCTGGGAGCCTTGAAGAATGTGTAGAAGTCGAGAACATTATCTCGGAAAGCAAAAATGGGTATGTTTGAAGGAATAGTGGTTCCAACAATGTTGTATGGTTTCGAGGCGTGGGCTATGGATAGAGTTGTGCGCAGGAGGATGGATGTGATGGAAATGAGATTTTTGAGGACAAAGTGTGGTGTGAGGTGGTTTGATCGAGTAAGTAACGTAAGGGTAAGAGAGATGTGTGGAAATAAAAAGAGCGTGGTTGAAAGAGCAGAAGAGGGTGTTTTGAAATGGTTTGGGCACATGGAGAGAATGAGTGAGGAAAGATTGACCAAGAGGATATATATGTCGGAGGTGGAGGGAACGAGGAGAAGAGGGAGACCAAATTGGAGGTGGAAAGATGGAGTGAAAAAGATTTTGTGTGATCGGGGCCTGAACATGCAGGAGGGTGAAAGGAGGGCAAGGAATAGAGTGAATTGGAGCGATGTGGTGTACCGGGTTGACGTGCTGTCAGTGGATTGAATCGGGGCATTTGAAGCGTCTTGGGTAAACCATGGAAAGCTTTGTAGGTATGTATATTTTGCGTGGGTGGACGTATGTATATACATGTGTATGGGGGTGGGTTGGGCCATTTCTTTCGTCTGTTTCTTGCGCTACCTCGCAAACGCGGGAGACAGCGACAAAGCAAAAAAAAAAAAAAAAAAATTATATATAAATATATATATATATATATATATATATATATATATATATATATATATATATATATATATATATATATATATATATATATATATATATATATATGTATATACATACACATATATATATATATATATATATATATATATATATATATATATATATATATATATATATATATGTATATATATATATATATATATATATATATATACATATATATAGGAGAATAAAAAGATGTATAGGGAGAATAAAAAGATGTTCTGGAAGGAGGTAAATAAAGTGCGTAAGACAAGGGAGCAAATGGGAACTTCAGTGAAGGGCGCAAATGGGAAGGTGATAACAAGTAGTGGTGATGTGAGAAGGAGATGGAGTGAGTATTTTGAAGGTTTGCTGAATGTGTTTGATGATAGAGTGGCAGATATAGTGTGTTTTGGTCGAGGTGGTTTGCAAAGTGAGAGGGTTAGGGAAAATGATTTGGTAAACAGAGAAGAGGTAGTGAAAGCTTTGCGGAAGATGAAAGCCGGCAAGGCAGCAGGTTTGGATGGTATTGCAGTGGAATTTATTAAAAAAGGGGGTGACTCTATTGTTGACTGGTTGGTAAGGTTATTTAATGTATGTATGACTCATGGTGAGGTGCCTGAGGATTGGCGGAATGCGTGCATAGTGCCATTGTACAAAGGCAAAGGGGATAAGAGTGAGTGCTCAAATGACAGAGGTATAAGTTTGTTGAGTATTCCTGGTAAATTATATGGGAGGGTATTGATTGAGAGGGTGAAGGCATGTACAGAGCATCAGATTGGGGAAGAGCAGTGTGGTTTCAGAAGTGGTAGAGGATGTGTGGATCAGGTGTTTGCTTTGAAGAATGTATGTGAGAAATACTTAGAAAAGCAAATGGATTTGTATGTAGCATTTATGGATCTGGAGAAGGCATATGATAGAGTTAATAGAGATGCTCTGTGCAAGGTATTAAGAATATATGGTGTGGGAGGAAAGTTGTTAGAAGCAGTGAAAAGTTTTTATCGAGGATGTAAGGCATGTGTACGTGTAGGAAGAGAGGAAAGTGATTGGTTCTCAGTGAATATAGGTTTGCGGCAGGGGTGTGTGATGTCTCCATAGTTGTTTAATTTGTTTATGGATGGGGTTGTTAGGGAGGTAAATGCAAGAGTTTTGGAAAGAGGGGCAAGTATGAAGTCTGTTGGGGATGAGAGAGCTTGGGAAGTGAGTCAGTTGTTGTTCGCTGATGATACAGCGCTGCTGGCTGATTCATGTGAGAAACTGCAGAAGCTGGTGACTGAGTTTGGTAAAGTGTGTGGAAGAAGAAAGTTAAGAGTAAATGTGAATAAGAGCAAGGTTATTAGGTACAGTAGGGTTGAGGGTCAAGTCAATTGGGAGGTGAGTTTGAATGGAGAAGAACTGGAGGAAGTGAAGTGTTTTAGATATCTGGGAGTGGATCTGGCAGCGGATGGAACCATGGAAGCGGAATTGGATCATAGGGTGGGGGAGGGGGCGAAAATTCTGGGGGCCTTGAAGAATGTGTGGAAGTCGAGAACATTATCTCGGAAAGGAAAAATGGGTATGTTTGAAGGAATAGTGGTTCCAACAATGTTGTATGGTTGCGAGGCATGGGCTATGGATAGAGTTGTGCGCAGGAGGATGGAATGTGCTGGAAATGAGATGTTTGAGGACAATGTGTGGTGTGAGGTGGTTTGATCGAGTGAGTAACGTAAGGGTAAGAGAGATGTGTGGAAATAAAAAGAGCGTGGTTGAGAGAGCAGAAGAGAGTGTTTTGAAGTGGTTTGGGCACATGGAGAGGATGAGTGAGGAAAGATTGACCAAGAGGATATATGTGTCGGAGGTGGAGGGAGCAAGGAGAAGAGGGAGACCAAATTGGAGGTGGAAAGATGGAGTGAAAAAGATTTTGTGTGATCGGGGCCTGAATATGCAGGAGGGTGAAAGGAGGGCAAGGAATAGAGTGAATTGGAGCGATGCGGTATACCGGGGTTGACGTGCTGTCAGTGGATTGAATCAAGGCATGTGAAGCGTCTGGGGTAAACCATGGAAAGCTGTGTAGGTATGTATATTTGCGTGTGTGGACGTATGTATATACATGTGTATGGGGGGGGGGTTGGGCCATTTCTTTCGTCTGTTCCTTGCGCTACCTCGCAAACGCGGGAGACAGCGACAAAGTATAAAAAAAAAAAATATATATATATCTTTTCTTTTCTTTCAAACTATTCGCCATTTCCCGCATTAGCGAGGTAGCGTTAACAACAGAGGACTGGGCCTTTGAGGGAATACCCTCACCTGGCCCAATTCTCTGCTCCTTCTTTTGGAAAATTAAAAAAAAAAAAAAAAAAAAAAAAAAAAAATAACGAGAGGGGAGGATTTCCAACCCCCCGCTCCCTCCCCTTTTAGTCGCATTCTACGACTCGCAGGGAATACGTGGGAAGTATTCTTAATCCCCTATCCCCAGGGATAATATATATATATATATATATATATATATATATATATATATATATATATATATATATATATATATATATATATATATATATATATAGTTTAAGTTTTGTGTGCTGTAACAGCGAAGCAAGCTGTGTTGATGTCATAAAGTCTTTTTGTAATTTAGAGAAATACTGTAATTTAACTAATGATGAAATTTTTAATGAAAATTATTGTCAAAACCATTGCAACTTAATTTCCCTAAAAGATTTATAGGAGTTATCAATACCTTAAAAAAGACAAGGATATACACATTACTAAAGCAGAGAATGCTAACACTGTTGTGTTTTAAGACAAAAGTAACCATTTATCTAAAATGAATGATCTTTTGAAATATGACAAAACATATTCTAAACTCAGTAAAAATCCCGTAGAAGCAGTTAATTCTCACTTCAATAAAGAAATGAAGCTGTTGGTGAAAGATAATGGTTCTTTTATCAAAAGTTTGTCATCTTTGTCCCCTCCATTGCCATATATGTATGGACTTATCAAGACATATAAACAGAATTTTCCAGCAAGACCCATATTGAGTTCAGTAGACTCTATCACATATAAATTGTCAAAATGGTTAGTGTCTTTATTAAGCCCTGTAGTGGGTAAGGTATCAAATTCTAATATCATGAACAATGTAGATTTAATCAACAAGCTAAACAATATCAATTTTACTTTTGATTTCAGACTAGTTAGCATCGATGTTTCCTCACTTTTCACAAAAGTTCCCTTTGATGACCTTTTAGAATATTTATTTGATGTCTTGGATGATATTCATTTACCCGTTTCAAAGTCTGTTTTCATTGAACTGATAAAATTGTGTATAAAAAACTGTGTATTTCAATTTAATGGAGATTATTATGCTCAAAAGTTTGGTATGGCAATGGGTAACCACACTCTTTCACCTGTACTAAGTAATCTTTATATGGAATATTTTGAAACAAAATTACTAAAGGATATCTTACCTTCTAATGCAATTTGGTTTAGGTATGTAGATGATGTTATTTGTGTTTGGCCAACAAATGAAAATTTACAAATACTTCTCCCCTTACTTGACAATTTAGTACCTTCCGTCAAATTTACTGTAGAAAATGAAAACAATAGTATGTTACCATTTTTAGATTGCGTGATCCATGGGCAGGGAAACAAGTTTAGGTTTAGAATATACAGAAAACCTACCAATGTATGCTTATGTATCCATTATTACTCATCTGAACATGACAGGTAAATTACTATCATTTCAATCTATATTCCTTAGGGTATTACGTATTTGCAGTCCAGAGTTTATTGGACTGTTAATTTTGATTTCAAACTAGTTAGCTTTGAGGTTTCCTCACTTTTCACAAAAGTTCCCTTTGATGACCTTTTCGAATATCTATTTGATGTCTTGGATGATATTCATTTACCCGTTTCAAAGTCTGTTTTCATTGAACTGATAAAATTGTGCATAAAAGACAGTGTATTTCAATTTAATGGAGATTATTATGCTCAAAATTTTGGTATGGCAATGGGTAACCACACTCTTTCACCTGTACTAAGTAATCTTTATATGGATTTTTTTGAAACAAAACTACTTAAGGATATCTTACCTTCTAATGGAATTTGGTTTAGGTATGTAGATGATGTTCTTTGTGTTTGACCAACAAATGAAAATTTTCAAATATTTCTCCCCTTACTTGACAATTTAGTACCTTCCGTTAAATTTACTGTAGAAAATGAAAACAATAGTATGTTACCATTTTTAGATTGCGTGATCCATGGGCAGGGAAACAAGTTTAGGTTTAGAATATACAGAAAACCTACCAATGTATGCTTATGTATCCATTATTACTCATCTTAACATGACAGAGTTAAATTACCATCATTCCAATCTATACTGCTTAAGGCATTACGTATTTACGGTCCAGAGTTTATTGATGATCAGTTTGAGAAGATATATTCTATTGGATCTAAGTTAAAGTACCCTAGATCTTTCATTGATATATCCCTTAAGCTAGCAAAGAAATAATTTTATACAGTTGTGTCCAAACCTCCCATTGACACCAAGAATCTTTTAGTACTCTCTTTTGATAATACTTTTACTTTACTTCCCAAGTTGCTTAAATCCTTTTATGTAAATGCTGCCTTCAGCAACAATAATACTATAAAGAACGTCTTAATCAGGAATTCACCTGAAAATCTCCTAGATGCATCTATAAAATGCCATGTGGAAATTGTGATAAATTTTATGTTGGGTAGACTGGTAAGAATTTTTCTGTTAGACTTACGTAGCATAAATATAGTATGAGAACGGGACAGAAATCAAATGCCTTGTCTAATCACATTAAAAACTAGGATCATTGTACTGACTGGAGTAATGCCATCTCACTTAGTAACTCCAACTGTATTACCACGAGAAAAATCATTGAGCCTTCTATTATTAAGTACACAAATAATTACTATGTTAATACTAGTGATGGTCTATACAAATTAGATAGCTTTATTGTTGATTAGATTTGTAATATGATAAGTTCATGAACACTCGTTGTACGTCTTGGATAATCGCATGTTTACCAAATGACATCCTAGCTTCGTCTCTTCGATGTATGTCAAATGACTGTTAAATTTCTCTCTTGTGTCTCCCCTGAGGATGTGATTATTACACGAAGGGGCACTTGGGAAGTTTACGTGTTTCATATTCCCCGTGGACTCATAGGAATATATATATATATATATATCGAGGATGTAAGGCATGTGTACGTGTAGGAAGAGAGGAAAGTGATTGGTTCTCAGTGAATGTAGGTTTGCGGCAGGGGTGTGTGATGTCTCCATGGTTGTTTAATTTGTTTATGGATGGGGTTGTTAGGGAGGTGAATGCAAAAGTTTTGGAAAGAGGGGCAAGTATGAAGTCTGTTGGGGATGAGAGAGCTTGGGAAGTGAGTCAGTTGTTGTTCGCTGATGATACAGCGCTGGTGGCTGATTCATGTGAGAAACTGCAGAAGCTGGTGACTAAGTTTGGTAAAGTGTGTGAAAGAAGAAAGTTAAGAGTAAATGTGAATAAGAGCAAGGTTATTAGGTACAGTAGGGTTGAGGGTCAAGTCAATTGGGAGGTGAGTTTGAATGGAGAAAAACTGGAGGAAGTGAAGTGTTTTAGATATCTGGGAGTGGATCTGGCAGCGGATGGAACCATGGAAGCGGAAGTGGATCATAGGGTGGGGGAGGGGGCGAAAATTCTGGGAGCCTTGAAGAATGTGTGGAAGTCGAGAACATTATCTCGGAAAGCAAAAATGGGTATGTTTGAAGGAATAGTGGTTCCAACAATGTTGTATGGTTGCGAGGCGTGGACTATGGATAGAGTTGTGCGCAGGAGGATGGATGTGCTGGAAATGAGATGTTTGAGGACAATGTGTGGTGTGAGGTGGTTTCATCGAGTAAGTAACGTAAGGGTAAGAGAGATGTGTGGAAATAAAGAGCGTGGTTGAGAGAGCAGAAGAGGGTGTTCTGAAATGGTTCGGGCAGATGGAGAGAATGAGTGAGGAAAGATTGACCAAGAGAATATATGTGTCGGAGGTGGAGGGAACGAGGAGAAGAGGGAGACCAAATTGGAGGTGGAAAGATGGAGTGAAAAAGATTTTGTGTGATCGGGGCCTGAACATGCAGGAGGGTGAAAGGAGGGCAAGGAATAGAGTGAATTGGAGCGATGTGGTATACCGGGATTGACGTGCTGTCAGTGGATTGAATCAAGGCATGTGAAGCGTCTGGGGTAAACCATGGAAAGCTGTGTAGGTATGTATATTTGCGTGTGTGGACGTATGTATATACATGTGTATGGGGGTGGGTTGGGCCATTTCTTTTGTCTGTTTCCTTGCGCTACCTCGCAAACGCGGGAGACAGCGACAAAGCAAAAAAAAAAAAAATATATATATATATATATATATATATATATATATATATATATATATATATATATATATATATATATATAAGTATACTCTAGATTCATATGGGTAAAACTGAGAGTGGATGGAGAGAGATGGGTGATTATTTGTGCTTATGTACCTGGGCATGAGAAGAAAGATCATGAGAGGCAAGTATTTTGGGAGAAACTGAGTGAATGTGTTAATAGGTTTCATGCACGAGAACGGTTATGGTGATGGGCGATTTGAATGCAACGGTTAGTAATGTGGCAGTCAAGGGAATAATTGTTGTATATGGGGTGTTCAGTGTTGTAAATGGAAATGGTGAAGAGCTCGTATATTTAAGTTCTGAAAAAGGACTGGTGATTGGCAATACCTGGTTTAAAAAGAGAGATATATATATAAGTATACGTATGTAAGTACGACAGATGGCCAGAGAGCTTTATTGCATTACGTGTTAATTGATAGGCGCGCGAAAGAGAGACTTTTGGATGTTAATGTGCTGAGAGGTGCAACTGGAGGGATGTCTGATTATTATCTTGTCGAGGCGAAGGTGAAGATTTGTAGAGGTTTTCAGAAAATAGAGAATGGTAGGGTGAAGAGAGTGATGAGAGTAAGTGACCTTAGAAGGAGACTTGTGTGAGGAAGTACCAGGAGAAACTGAGTGCAGAATGGAAAAAGGTGAAAACAAAGGACGTAAGGGGCGTGGGGGAGGAATGGGATGTATTTAGGGAAGCAGTAATGGCTTGTGCAAAGGATGCTTGTGGCATGAGAAGCGTGGGATATGGGCAGATTAGAAAGGGTAGTGAGTGGTTGGATGAAAAGATAAGATTATTAGTGAAAGAAAAGAGAGTGGCATTTGGATTTAGTTTTGCAGGGGAATAATTCAAATGACTAGAAGATGTATAAAAGAAAGACGCAGGAGGTAAAGAGGAGAAAAAGAGGGCAAATAAGAGTTAGGGTGAGAGAGTATCATTAAAATTTATGGAGAATAAAAAGATTTTTGTAAGGAGGTAAATAAAGTGCGTAAGACAAGAAAACAAATGAGAGCATTAGTGAAGGGGGCAAATGGTTAGGTGATAACAAGTAGTGGTGATGTGAGAAGGAGATGGAGTGAGTATTTTGAAGGTTTGTTGAATTTGTTTCATTATAGAGTGGCAGATATAGGGTGTTTTGGTTGAAGTGGTGTGCAAAGTGATAGGGTTAGGGAGAATGATTTGGTAATCAGAGAAGAGGTAGTAAAAGGTATGTGGAAAATGAAAGCCGGCAAGGCAGTGGATTTGGATAGTATTATATTGAAATTTAATAAAGAAGGGATGTATTGTTCACTGGTTGGTAAGGTTATCTAATGTATATATGCCTTATGGTGATGTCCCTGAGGACTGGCGGAATGCTTCCATAGTGCCATTGGACAAAGACAAAGGGGATGAGAGTGAGTGCTCAAATTAATGAGGGATAATTTTGTTGAGTAGTCATGGGAAATTATATGGTAGGGTATTGATTGAGAGGGTGAATGCATGTACAGAGCATCAGATTGGGGAAGAGCACTGTGGATTCAGAAGTGGTAGAGGATGTGTGGATTAGGTGTTTGCTTTGAAAAATGTATGTGAGAAATACTTAGAAAAGCAAATGAATTTGTATGTAGCATATATGGATCTTGGGAAGGCATATGATATAGTTGATAGTGATGCTTTGTGGAAGTTATCAAAATATATATGGTGTGGGAGGTAAATAGTTAGAAACAGTGAAAATTTTTTATCTAGGTTGTAATGCATGTGTACGTGTAGGAGGAGAGGAAAGTGATTGGTTTTCAGTGAATGTATGTTTGCGACAGGGGTGCGGGATGTCTCCAAGGTTGTTTCAGTATTTTATGGATGGGGTTGTTAGGGAGGTAAATGCAAGAGTTTTGGAAAGAGGGGCAAGTATAGAACCTGTTGTGGATGAGAGCGCTTGGGAAGTGAGTCAGTTGTTGTTCGCTGTTGATATAGCGCTGGTGGCTGATTCGTTTGAGAAACTGTAGAAGCTGGTGACAGAGTTTGGTAAAGTGTGTGAAAGAAGAAAGCTGAGACTAAAGATAAATAAGAGCAAGGTTATCAGGTACAGTAGTGTTGAGGAACAAGTCTATTGGGAGGTAAGTTTGAATGGAGAAAAGCTTGAGGAATTGAAGTGTTTTAGATATCTGGGAGTGTATTTGGGAGCGGATGGAACCATGGAAGCGGAAGTGAATCATAGGGTGAGGGAAGGGGCGAAAGTTCTGCGAGCGTTGAAAAATGTGTGGAACCTGTGAACGTTATCTTAGAAAGCAAAAATGGGCATGTTTGAAGGAATAGTGTTTCCAACAATGTTATATTGTTGCGAGGCGTGGGCAATAGATAGAGTTGTGCGGAGGTGGGTGGATGTGCTGGAAATGAGATGTTTAAGGACAAAATGTGGTTAGAGGTAGTTTGATCGATTATGTAATGAAAGGGTAAGAGAGATGTGTGGTAAGAGAGTGTGGTTGAGAGAGCATAAGAGGGTGTTTTGAAATAGGTTAGTCACATGGAGAGAATGAGTGAGGAAAGATAGACAAAGAGGATATATGTGTCAGAGATTGAAGTAGGAGTAGGAGCGAAGTAGGAGACCAAATTGGAGGTGGAAAGATAGAGTGAAAAAGATTTTGAGTGATCGGGGCCTGAACATGCAGGAGGGTGAAAGGCGTGCAAGGAATAGAGTGAATTGGAACGATGTGGTATACTGGGGTCGAAGTGTTGTCATTGGATTGAACCAGGCATGTGAAGCGTCTGGGTTAAACATTGAAAGTTCTGTGGGGCTTGAATATAGAAAGAGAGCTATGGTTTCGGTGCATTATACATGACAGCTAGAGACTGAGTGTGGCCTTTGATGTCTTTTCCTTGCGCTACCCCGTACACATGCGGGGACAGGGAGCTCTCATTTGATGTGTGGCGGTGTGGCGACGGAAATGAATAAGCCACACCGACGGAAATGAATAAGGGCAGACAGTATGAATTATGTGCATGTGTATACATGTATATGCCTGTGTTTGTATATATATGAATACGTTGAGATAAATAGATATGTGTATGTTGTGTATGTGGACGTGTATGCATATATATATGTGTGTCTGTTTGTTTGTTGGGCCATTCTTTCGTCTATTTCTTTGTACTACCTCGCTAACGCGGGAAAAAGCGACGAAGTATAATAAATGAATAAGCAATATACATACATATATATATATATATATATATATATATATATATATATATATATATATATATATATATATATATATATATATATTTTTTTTTTTTTTTTTATACCTCGTCGCTGTCTCCCGCGTTTGCGAGGTAGCGCAAGGAAACAGACGAAAGAAATGGCCCAACCCCCCCCATACACATGTACATACATACGTCCACACACGCAAATATACATACCTACACAGCTTTCCATGGTTTACCCCAGACGCTTCACATGCCTTGATTCAATCCACTGACAGCACGTCAACCCCTGTATACCACATCGCTCCAATTCACTCTATTCCTTGCCCTCCTTTCACCCTCCTGCATGTTCAGGCCCCGATCACACAAAATCCTTTTCACTCCATCTTTCCACCTCCAATTTGGTCTCCCTCTTCTCCTCGTTCCCTCCACCTCCGACACATATATCCTCTTGGTCAATCTTTCCTCACTCATTCTCTCCATGTGCCCAAACCACTTCAAAACACCCTCTTCTGCTCTCTCAACCACGCTCTTTTTATTTCCACACATCTCTCTTACCCTTACGTTACTTACTCGATCAAACCACCTCACACCACACATTGTCCTCAGACATCTCATTTCCAGCACATCCATCCTCCTGCGCACAACTCTATCCATAGCCCACGCCTCGCAACCATACAACATTGTTGGAACCACTATTCCTTCAAACATACCCATTTTTGCTTTCCGGGATAATGTTCTCGACTTCCACACATTTTTCAAGGCTCCCAAAATTTTTGCCCCCTCCCCCACCCTATGATCCACTTCCGCTTCCATGGTTCCATCCGCTGACAGATCCACTCCCAGATATCTAAAACACTTCACTTCCTCCAGTTTTTCTCCATTCAAACTCACCTCCCAATTGACTTGACCCTCAACCCTACTGTACCTAATAACCTTGCTCTTATTCACATTTACTCTTAACTTTCTTCTTCCACACACTTTACCAAACTCCGTCACCAGCTTCTGCAGTTTCTCACATGAATCCGCCACCAGCGCTGTATCATCAGCGAACAACAACTGACTCACTTCCCAAGCTCTCTCATCCCCAACAGACTTCATACTTGCCCCTCTTTCCAAGATTCTTGCATTTACCTCCCTAACAACCCCATCCATAAACAAATTAAACAACCATGGAGACATCACACACCCCTGCCGCAAACCTACATTCACTGAGAACCAATCACTTTCCTCTCTTCCTACACGTACACATGCCTTACATCCTCGATAAAAACTTTTCACTGCTTCTAACAACTTGCCTCCCACACCATATATTCTTAATACCTTCCACAGAGCATCTCTATCAACTCTATCATATGCCTTCTCCAGATCCATAAATGCTACATACAAATCCATTTGCTTTTCTAAGTATTTCTCACATGCATTCTTCAAAGCAAACACCTGATCCACACATCCTCTACCACTTCTGAAACCACACTGCTCTTCCCCAATCTGATGCTCTGTACATGCCTTCACCCTCTCAATCAATACCCTCCCATATAATTTACCAGGAATACTCAACAAACTTATACCTCTGTAATTTGAGCACTCACTCTTATCCCCTTTGCCTTTGTACAATGGCACTATGCACGCATTCCGCCAATCCTCAGGCACCTCACCATGAGTCATACATACATTAAATAACCTTACCAACCAGTCAACAATACAGTCACCCCCTTTTTTTATAAATTCCACTGCAATACCATCCAAACCTGCTGCCTTGCCGGCTTTCATCTTCCGCAAAGCTTTTACTACCTCTTCTCTGTTTACCAAATCATTTTCCCTAACCCTCGCACTTTGCACACCACCTCGACCAAAACACCCTATATCCGCCACTCTGTCATCAGACACATTCAACAAACCTTCAAAATACTCATTCCATCTCCTTCTCACATCACCACTACTTGTTATCACCTCCCCATTTACGCCCTTCACTGAAGTTCCCATTTGCTCCCTTGTCTTACGCACCTTATTTACCTCCTTCCAGAACATCTTTTTATTCTCCCTAAATTTTACTGATAGTCTCTCACCCCAACTCTCATTTGCCCTTTTTTTCACCTCTTGCACCTTTCTCTTGACCTCTTGTCTCTTTTTTTTATACTTCTCCCACTCAATTGCATTTTTTCCCTGCAAAAATCGTCCAAATGCCTCCCTCTTCTCTTTCACTAATTCTCTTACTTCTTCATCCCACCACTCACTACCCTTTCTAAACAGCCCACCTCCCACTCTTCTCATGCCACAAGCATCTTTTGCGCAATCCATCACTGATTCCCTAAATACATCCCATTCCTCCCCCACTCCCCTTACTTCCATTGTTCTCACCTTTTTCCATTCTGTACACAGTCTCTCCTGATACTTCCTCACACAGGTCTCCTTCCCAAGCTCACTTACTCTCACCACCTTCTTCACCCCAACATTCACTCTTCTTTTCTGAAAACCCATACTAATCTTCACCTTAGCCTCCACAAGATAATGATCAGACATCCCTCCAGTTGCACCTCTCAGCACATTGACATCCAAAAGTCTCTCTTTCGCACGCCTGTCAATTAACACGTAATCCAATAACGCTCTCTGGCCATCTCTCCTACTTACATAAGTATACTTATGTATATCTCGCTTTTTAAACCAGGTATTCCCAATCATCAGTCCTTTTTCAGCACATAAATCTACAAGCTCTTCACCATTTCCACTTACAACACTGAACACCCCATGCATACCAATTATTCCCTCAACTGCCACATTACTCACCTTTGCATTCAAATCACCCATCACTATAACCCGGTCTCGTGCATCAAAACCGCTAACACACTCATTTAGCTGCTCCCAAAACACTTGCCTCTCATGATCTTTCTTCTCATGCCCAGGTGCATATGCACCAATAATCACCCACCTCTCTCCATCAACTTTCAATTTTACCCATATTAATCGAGAATTTACTTTCTTACATTCTATCACATACTCCCACAACTCCTGTTTCAGGAGTATTGCTACTCCTTCCCTTGCTCTTGTCCTCTCACTAACCCCTGACTTCACTCCCCAGACATTTCCAAACCACTCTTCCCCTTTACCCTTGAGCTTCGTTTCACTCAGAGCCAAAACATCCAGGTTCCTTTCCTCAAACATACTACCTATCTCTCCTTTTTTCACATCTTGGTTACATCCACACACATTTAGGCACCCCACTCTGAGCCTTCGAGGAGGATGAGCACTCCCCGCGTGACTCCTTCTTCTGTTTCCCATTTTAGAAAGTTAATACAAGGAGGGGAGGATTTCTGGCCCCCCGCTCCCGTCCCCTCTAGTCGCTTTCTACGACACGCGAGGAATACGTGGGAAGTATTCTTTCACCCCTATCCCCAGGGATAATATACATATATATATATACACACACACACACACACACACATACGCACATACACACACACACACACATACATATATATACATATGAAAAATGTAAGAAACAATTTAGAAAACAAACTTTTAGCTTGAAAAGAATGAAAAAAATGAACGTCACATAATGGATCAACCTCTGGCTATGGAAAAGGAAATGTACAATTCATTCACACAAACGTCAATAGCAGTTCTCATCAATTTCACCAATGAATCAATAAGCTTCAATGTCTAAGCTACATTCTACTCCAACTTCACTATTTTCTTGTCAAAACACCATGCATGAAAACTATCACTCCAGTAACACAACTGTTCAGCGTTCGTCTTTCCTTCGACCATATATATATATATATATATATATATATATATATATATATATATATATATATATATATATATATATATATATATATATATATATATATATTATTATCATTTTTATTTTTTATTATACTTTGTCGCTGTCTCCCGCGTTTGCGAGGTAGCGCAAGGAAACAGACGAAAGGAATGGCCCAACCCCCCCCCCCATACACATGTATATACATACGTCCACACACGCAAATATACATACCTACACAGCTTTCCATGGTTTACCCCAGACGCTTCACATGCCTTGCTTCAATCCACTGACAGCACGTCAACCCCGGTATACCACATCGCTCCAATTCACTCTATTTCTTGCCCTCCTTTCACCCTCCTGCATGTTCAGGCCCCGATCACACAAAATCTTTTTCACTCCATCTTTCCACCTCCAATTTGGTCTCCCTCTTCTCCTTCTTCCCTCCACCTCCGACATATATATCCTCTTGGTCAATCTTTCCTCACTCATCCTCTCCATGTGCCCAAACCACTTCAAAACACCCTCTTCTGCTCTCTCAACTACGCTCTTTTAATTTCCACACATCTCTCTTACCCTTACGTTACTCACTCGATCAAACCACCTCACACCACACATTGTCCTCAAACATCTCATTTCCAGCACATCCATCCTCCTGCGCACAACTCTATCCATAGCCTACGCCTCGCAACCATACAACATTGTTGGAACCACTATTCCTTCAAACATACCCATTTTTGCTTTCCGAGATAATGTTCTCGACTTCCACACATTCTTCAAGGCCCCCAGGATTTTCGCCCACTCCCCCACCCTATGATCCACTTCCGCTTCCATGGTTCCATCCGCTGCCAGATCCACTCCCAGATATCTAAAACACTTCACTTCCTCCAGTTTTTCTCCATTCAAACTCACCTCCCAATTGACTTGACCCTCAACCCTACTGTACCTAATAACCTTGCTCTTATTCACATTTACTCTTAACTTTCTTCTTCCACACACTTTTCGAAACTCAGTCACCAGCTTCTGCAGTTTCTCACATGAATCAGCCACCAGCGCTGTATCATCAGCGAACATCAACTGACTCACTTCCCAAGCTCTCTCATCCCCAACAGACTTCATACTTGCCCCTCTTTCCAAAACTCTTGCATTTACCTCCCTAACAACCCCATCCATAAACAAATTAAACAACCATGGAGACATCACACACCCCTGCCGCAAACCTACATTCACTGAGAACCAATCACTTTCCTCTCTTCCTACACGTACACATGCCTTACATCTTCGATAAAAACTTTTCACTGCTTCTAACAACTTTCCTCCCACACCATATATTCTTAATACCTTCCACAAAGCATCTCTATCAACTCTATCATATGCCTTTTCCAGATCCATAAATGCTACATACAAATCCATTTGCTTTTCTAAGTATTTCTCACATACATTCTTCAAAGCAAACGCCTGATCCACACATCCTCTACCACTTCTGAAACCACACTGCTCTTCCCCAATCTGATGCTCTGTACATGCCTTCACCCTCTCAATCAATACCCTCCCATATAATTTACCAGGAATACTCAACAAACTTTTTTTTTTTTTTTTTTTTTTTTTCGCTGTCTCCCGCGTTTGCGAGGTAGCGCAAGGAAACAGACGAAAGAAATGGCCCAACACCCCCCCATACACATGTATATACATACGTCCACACACGCAAATATACATACCTACACAGCTTTCCATGGTTTTCCCCAGACGCTTCACATGCCTTGATTCAATCCACTGACAGCACGTCAACCCCGGTATACCACATCGCTCCAATTCACTCTATTCCTTGCCCTCCTTTCACCCTCCTGCATGTTCAGGCCCCGATCACACAAAATCTTTTTCACTCCATCTTTCCACCTCCAATTTGGTCTCCCTCTTCTCGTTCCCTCCACCTCCGACACATATATCCTCTTGGTCAATCTTTCCTCACTCATTCTCTCCATGTGCCCAAACCACTTCAAAACACCCTCCTCTGCTCTCTCAACCACGCTCTTTTTATTTCCACACATCTCTCTTACCCTTACGTTACTCACTCGATCAAACCACCTCACACCACACATTGTCCTCAAACATCTCATTTCCAGCACATCCATCCTCCTGCGCACAACTCTATCCATAGCCCACGCCTCGCAACCATACAACATGGTTGGAACCACTATTCCTTCAAACATACCCATTTTTGCTTTCCGAGATAATGTTCTCGACTTCCACACATTCTTCAAGGCCCCCAGAATTTTCGCCCCCTCCCCCACCCTATGATCCACTTCCGCTTCCATGGTTCCATCCGCTGCCAGATCCACTCCCAGATATCTAAAGCACTTCACTTCCTCCAGTTTTTCTCCATTCAAACTCACCTCCCAATTTACTTGACCCTCAACCCTACTGTACCTAATAACCTTGCTCTTATTCACATTTACTCTTAACTTTCTTCTTCCACACACTTTACCAAACTCAGTCACCAGCTTCTGCAGTTTCTCACATGAATCCGCCACCAGCGCTGTATCATCAGCGAACAACAACTGACTCACTTCCCAAGCTCTCTCATCCCCAACAGACTTCATACTTGCCCCTCTTTCCAAAACTCTTGCATTAACCTCCCTAACAACCCCATCCATAAACAAATTAAACAACCATGGAGACATCACACACCCCTGCCGCAAACCTACATTCACTGAGAACCAATCACTTTCCTCTCTTCCTACACGTACACATGCCTTACATCCTCGATAAAAACTTTTCACTGCTTCTAACATCTTTCCTCCCACACCATATATTCTTAATACCTTCCAAAGAGCATCTCTATCAACTCTATCATATGCCTTCTCCAGATCCATAAATGCTACATACAAATCCATTTGCTTTTCTAAGTATTTCTCACATACATTCTTCAAAGAAAACACCTGATCCACACATCCTCTACCACTTCTGAAACCACACTGCTCTTCCCCAATCTGATGCTCTGTACATGCCTTCACCCTCTCAATCAATACCCTCCCATATAATTTGCCAGGAATACTCAACAAACTTATACCTCTGTCATTTGAGCACTCACTCTTATCCCCTTTGCCTTTGTACAATGGCACTATGCACGCATTCCGCCAATCCTCAGGCACCTCACCATGAGTCATACATACATTAAATAACCTTACCAACCAGTCAACAATACAGTCACCCCCTTTTTTAATAAATTCCACTGCAATACCATCCAAACCTGCTGCCTTGCCGGCTTTCATCTTCCGGAAAGCTTTCACTACCTCTTCTCTGTTTACCAAATCATTTTCCCTAACCCTCTCACTTTGCACACCACCTCGACCAAAACACCCTATATCTGCCACTCTATCATCAAACACATTCAACAAACCTTCAAAATACTCACTCCATCTCCTTCTCACATCACCACTACTTGTTATCACCTCCCCATTTGCGCCCTTCACTGAAGTTCCCATTTGCTCCCTTGTCTTACGCACTTTATTTACCTCCTTCCAGAACATCTTTTTATTCTCCCTAAAATTTAATGATACTCTCTCACCCCAACTCTCATTTGCCCTTTTTTTCACCTCTTGCACCTTTCTCTTGACCTCCTGTCTCTTTCTTTTATACATCTCCCACTCAATTGCATTTTTTCCCTGCAAAAATCGTCCAAATGCCTCTCTCTTCTCTTTCACTAATACTCTTACTTCTTCATCCCACCACTCACTACCCTTTCTAATCAACCCACCTCCCACTCTTCTCATGCCACAAGCATCTTTTGCGCAATCCATCACTGATTCCCTAAATACATTCCATTCCTCCCCCACTCCCCTTGCTTCCATTGTTCTCACCTTTTTCCATTCTTTACTCAGTCTCTCCTGGTACTTCCTCACACAGGTCTTCTTCTCAAGCTCACTTACTCTCACCACCCTCTTCACCCCAACATTCACTCTTCTTTTCTGAAAACCCATACAAATCTTCACCTTAGCCTCCACAAGATAATGATCAGACATACCTCCAGTTGCACCTCTCAGCAGATTAACATCCAAAAGTCTCTCTTTCGCACGCCTGTCAATTAACACATAATCCAATAACGCTCTCTGGCCATCTCTCCTACTTACATAAGTATACTTATGTATATCTCGCTTTTTAAACCAGGTATTCCCAATCATCAGTCCTTTTTCAGCACATAAATCTACAAGCTCTTCACCATTTCCATTTACAACACTGAACACCCCATGTATACCAATTATTCCCTCAACTGCCACATTACTCACCTTTGCATTCAAATCACCCATCACTATAACCCGGTCTCGTGCATCAAAACCACTAACACACTCATTCAGCTGCTCCCAAAACACTTGCCTCTCTTGATCTTTCTTCTCATGCCCAGGTGCATATGCACCAATAATCACCCACCTCTCTCCATCAACTTTCAGTTTTACCCATATTAATCGAGAGTTTACTTTCTTACACTCTATCACATACTCTCACAACTCCTGTTTCAGGAGTATTGCTACTCCTTCCCTTGCTCTTGTCCTCTCACTAACCCCAGACTTTACTCCCCAGACATTCCCAAACCACTCTTCCCCTTTACCCTTGAGCTTCGTTTCACTCAGAGCCAAAACATCCAGGTTCCTTTCCTCAAACATACTACCTATCTCTCCTTTTTTCACATCTTGGTTACATCCACACACATTTAGGCACCCTATTCTGAGCCTTCGAGGAGGATGAGCCCTCTCCGCGTGACTCCTTCTTCTGTTTCCCATTTTAGAAAGTTAATACAAGGAGGGGAGGATTTCTGTCACCCCACTCCCGTCCACTCTAGTCGCTTTCTACGACACGCGAGGAATACGTGGGAAGTATTCTTTCACCCCTATCCCCAGGGATAATATACATATATATATACATATACACATACACACACATACACATACATACGCACATATACACACACACACACACATACATATATATACATATGAAAAATGTAAGAAACAATTAGAAAACTGAAACTTCTAGCTTGAAATGAATGAAAAAAATGAATGTCACATAATGGTTCAACCTCTGGCTATGGAAAAAAGGAAATATATAATTCATTTACACAAACGTCAATAGCAGTTTTCATCAATTTAACCACTGTATCAATAAGCTTCAATGTCTAAGCTACATTTTTTCTCCAATTTCACTATTTTCCTTCACATTTTCAATTGTGTCTGAAGGTTCTACTTCAAGAGTGATTGTTTTTCCAGTAAGGGTCTTCACATCTTGGTTACATCCACACACATTTAGGCACCCCACTCTGAGCCTTCGAGGAGGATGCTTTACTTGTGGTGCTGACTTCCGGCCACTTGGTTCAGTGCAGTGTGGCGCAGTGCAGTGTGTATATATATATATATATATATATATATATATATATATATATATATATATATATATATATATATATATATATATATATATATATATATATATATATATATATATATATATATATATATATATATATATATATATATATATATATATATATATATATATATATATATATATATATATATATATATATATATATATATATATATATATATATATATATATATATATATATATATATATATATATATATATATATACACACATTATCCCAGCAAATGGAGGGCCAAGCCTATCGCGGTTCACCGGATATCCCGAGTTGATTCAGTCGATTACAGTTGTCACTTCTTGCACATGATGGTCATAAGTACTTGCTTATAAGCAGATCGGAACTCAGGCGAGGAAAGCGGTTACAAGATAGGGTTCAGGGCGGAGTTGATGTAGGCCATCCAGTAGCTGAACGTGACGTACCAGGTAGGGAAGAGCGTCGGGTGACAAGAGATATATATATATATATATATATATATATATATATATATATATATATATATATATATATATTATTTATTTACTTTATCTATCTTGCTTTGTCGCTGTCTCCCGCGTTAGCGAGGTAGCGCAAGGAAACAGACGAAAAAATGGCCAACCAACACACATACACATGTATATACATACACGTCCACACACGCAAATATATATATATATATATATATATATATATATATATATATATATATATATATATATATATATATATATATATATATATATATATATATATATATATATATATATATATATATATATATATATATATATATATATATATATATATATATATATATATATATATATATATATATATATATATATATATATATATATATATATATATATTTTTTTTTTTTTTTTTTATACTTTGTCGCTGTCTCCCGCGTTTGCGAGGTAGCGCAAGGAAACAGACGAAAGAAATGGCCCAACCCCCCCCATACACATGTACATACACACGTCCACACACGCAAATATACATACCTACACTGCTTTCCATGGTTTACCCCGGACGCTTCACATGCCTTGATTCAATCCACTGACAGCACGTCAACCCCTGTATACCACAACGCTCCAATTCACTCTATTCCTTGCCCTCCTTTCACCCTCCTGCATGTTCAGGCCCCGATCACACAAAATCCTTTTCACTCCATCTTTCCACCTCCAATTTGGTCTCCCTCTTCTCCTCGTTCCCTCCACCTCCGACACATATATCCTCTTGGTCAATCTTTCCTCACTCATTCTCTCCATGTGCCCAAACCATTTCAAAACACCCTCTTCTGCTCTCTCAACCACGCTCTTTTTATTTCCACACATCTCTCTTACCCTTACGTTACTTACTCGATCAAACCACCTCACACCACACATTGTCCTCAAACATCTCATTTCCAGCACATCCATCCTCCTGCGTACAACTCTATCCATAGCCCACGCCTCGCAACCATCCAACATTGTTGGAACTACTATTCCTTCAAACATACCCATTTTTGCTTTCCGGGATAATGTTCTCGACTTCCACACATTTTTCAAGGCTCCCAAAATTTTCGCCCCCTCCCCCACCCTATGATCCACTTCCGCTTCCATGGTTCCATCCGCTGACAGATCCACTCCCAGATATCTAAAACACTTCACTTCCTCCAGTTTTTCTCCATTCAAACTCACCTCACAATTGACTTGACCCTCAACCCTACTGTACCTAATAACCTTGCTCTTATTCACATTTACTCTTAACTTTCTTCTTCCACACACTTTACCAAACTCCGTCACCAGCTTCTGCAGTTTCTCACATGAATCCGCCACCAGCGCTGTATCATCAGCGAACAACAACTGACTCACTTCCCAAGCTCTCTCATCCCCAACAGACTTCATGTATATATAATATATATATACATTATATATATATATATATATATATATATATATATATATATATATATATATATATATATATATATATATATATATATATATATATATATATATATATATATATATATATATATATATATATATATATATATATATATATATATATATATATATATATATATATATATATATATATATATATATATATATATATATATATATATATATATATATATATATATAATATATATATATATATATATATATATATATATATATATATATATATATATATATATATATATATATATATATATATATATATTTATTTTCCTTTGTCACTGTCTCCCGCGTTTGCGAGGTAGCGCAAGGAAACAGACGAAAGAAATGGCCCAACCCACCCCCATACACATCTATATACATACACGTCCACACACGCAAATATACATACCCAAACATCTCAATAAACACATATATATACACACACAGACACATACATATATACACATGCACACAATTCACACTGCCTTGTATTCATTCCCATCGCCACCCTGCCACACATGGATTAACATCCGCCTCCTCCCTCATGTGTGCGAGGTAGCGCTAGGAAAAGACAACAAAGGATCCATTCGTTCACACTCAGTCTCTACCTGTCATGCAATAATGCCCGCAACCACAGCTCCCTTTCCACATCCAGGCCCCACACAACTTTACATGGTTTACCCCAGACGCTTTACATGCCCTGATTCAATCCATTGACAGCATGTCGACCCGGTATAACACATCGATCCAATTCACTGTATTCCTTGCCCGTCTTTCACCTTCCTGCGTGTTCAGGCCCCGATCACACAAAATCTTTTTCACTCTATATTTCCACCTCCAATCTGGTCTCCTACTTCTCGTTCCCTCCACCTCCGACATATATATCCTCTTGGTCAATCTTTCCTCACTAATTCTCTCCATGTGCCCAAACCATTTCAAAACACCCTATTCTGATCTCTCAACCACGCTCTTTTTATTTCCACACATCTCTCTTACCCTTACATTACTTACCCGATCAAACCACCTCACAACACATTTTGTCCTCAAACATCTCATTTCTAGCACATCCACCCTCCTGCGCACAACTCTATCCACAGCCCACGCCACGCAACCATACAAAATTGTTGGAAACACTATTCCTTCAAACATACCCATTTTGCTTTCCG
>NC_092238.1:51882005-51902005 GCF_036320965.1 Panulirus ornatus | reverse complement strand
CTTCCTCCAGTTTTTCTCCATTCAAACTCACCTCCCAATTGACTTGACCCTCAACCCTACTGTACCTAATAACCTTGCTCTTATTCACATTTACTCTTAACTTTCTTCTTCCACACACTTTTCCAAACTCAGTCACCAGCTTCTGCAGTTTCTCACATGAATCAGCCACCAGCGCTGTATCATCAGCGAACAACAACTGACTCACTTCCCAAGCTCTCTCATCCCCAACAGACTTCATACTCGCCCCTCTTTCCAAAACTCTTGCATTTACCTCCCTAACAACCCCATCCATAAACAAATTAAACAACCATGGAGACATCAAACACCCCTGCTCCAATTCACTCTATTCCTTGCCCTCCTTTCACCCTCCTGCATGTTCAGGCCCCGATCACACAAAATCTTTTTCACTCCATCTTTCCACCTCCAATTTGGTCTCCCTCTTCTCCTCGTTCCCTCCACCTCCGACACATATATCCTCTTGGTCAATGTTTCCTCACTCATTCTCTCCATGTGCCAAAACCATTTCAAAACACCCTCTTCTGCTCTCTCAACCACGCTGTTTTTATTTCCACACATCTCTCTTACCCATACGTTACTTACTCGATCAAACCACCTCACACCACACATTGTCCTCAAACATCTCATTTCCAGCACATCCATCCTCCTGCGCACAACTCTATCCATAGCCCACGCCTCGCAACCATACAACATTGTTGGAACCACTATTCCTTCAAACATACCCATTTTTGCTTTCCGAGATAATGTTCTCGACTTCCACACATTCTTCAAGGCTCCCAGAATTTTCGCAGCCTCCCCCACCCAATGATCCACTTCCACTCCCATGGTTCCATCCGCTGCCAGATCCACTCCCAGATATCTAAAACACTTCACTTCCTCCAGTTTTTCTCCATTCAAACTCACCTCCCAACTGACCTACTGTACCTAATAACCTTGCTCTTTTTCACATTTACTCTTAGCTTTCTTCATCCACACACTTTACAAAACTCAGTCACCAGATTCTGCAGTTTCTCACATGAATCAGCTACCAGCGCTGTATCATCAGCGAACAATAACTGACTCACTTCACAAGCTCTCTCATCCCCAACAGACTTCATACTTGCCCCTCTTTCCAAAACTCTTGCATTCTCCTCCCTAACAACCCCATCCATAAACAAATTAAACAACCATGGAGACATCACACACCCCTGCCGGAAATCTACATTCACTGAGAACCAATCACTCTCCTCTCTTCCTACACGTACACATGCCTTACATCCTCGATAAAAACTTTTCACTGCTTCTAACAACTTGCCTCCCACACCATATATTCTTAATACCTTCCACAGAGCATCTCTATCAAATCTATCATATGCCTTCTCCAGATCCATAAATGCTAAATACAAATCCATTTGCTTCTCTACGTATTTCTCACATACATTCTTCAAAGCAAACACCTGGCAGACACATCCTCTACCACTTCTGAAACCACACTGTTCGTCCCCAATCTGATGCTCTGTACATGTCTTCACCCTCTCAATCAATACCCTCCCATATAATTTACTAGGAATACTCAACAAACTTATACCTCTGTAATTTGAGTACTCACTCTTATCCCCTTTGCCTTTGTACATTGGCACTATGCACGCATTCCGCCAATCCTCAAGCACCTCACCATGAGTCATACATACATTAAATAACCTTACCAACCAGTCAACAATACAGTCACCCCCTTTCTTAATAGATTCCACTGCAATACCATCCAAACATGCTGCCTTGCCGGCTTTCATCTTACGTAAAGCTTTTTCTACCTCTTCTCTCTTTACCATATCATTTTCCCTAACCCTCTCACTTTACACACCACCTCGACCAAAACACCCTATATCTGCCACTCTTTCATCAAACACATTCAAGAAACCTTCAAAATACTTACTCCATCTCCTTCTCACATCACCACTACGTGTTATCACCTCCCCATTTGCGCCCTTCACTGAAGTTCCCATTTGCTTCCTTGTCTTACGCACTTTATTTACCTCCTTCTAGAACATCTTTTTATTCTCTCTAAAATTTAATGATACTCTCTCACCCCAACTCTCATTTGCCCTTTTTTTCACCTCTTGCACCTTTCTCTTGACCTCCTGTCTCTTTCTTTTATACATCTCCCACTCAATTGCATTTTTTCCCTGCAAAAATCGTCCAAATGCCTCTCTCTTCTCTTTCACTTATACTCCTACTTCTTCATCCCACCACTCACTACCCTTTCTAATCAACCCACCTCACACTCTTCTCATGCCACAAGCATCTTTTGCGCAATCCATCACTGATTCCCTAAATACATCCCATTCCTCCCCCACTCCCCTTACTTCCATTGTTCTCACCTTTTTCCATTCTGTACTCAGTCTCTCCTGGTACTTCCTCACACAAGTCTCCTTCCCAAGCTCACTTACTCTCACCACCCTCTTCACCCCAACATTCACTCTTCTTTTCTGAAAACCCATACAAATCTTCACCTTAGCCTCCAGAAGATAATGATCAGACATCCCTCCAGTTGCACCTCTCAGCACATTAACATCCAAAAGTCTCTCTTTCGCGCGCCTGTCAATTAACACGTAATCCAATAACGCTCTCTGGCCATCTCTCCAACTTACATAAGTATACTTATGTATATCTCGCTTTTTAAACCAGGTATTCCCAATCATCAGTCCTTTTTCAGCACATAAATCTACAAGCTCCTCACCATTTCCATTTACAACACTGAACACCCCATGTATACCAATTATTCCCTCAACTGCCACATTACTCACCATTGCATTCAAATCACCCACCACTATAACCCGGTCTTGTGCATCAAAACCACTAACACACTCATTCAGCTGCTCCCAAAACACTTGCCTCTCATGATATTTCTTCTCATGCCAAGGTGCATATGCACCAATAATCACCCATCTCTCTCCATCAACTTTCAGTTTTACCCATATTAATCGAGAATTTACTTTCTTACATTCTATCATATACTCCCACAACTCCTGTTTCAGAAGTACTGCTACTCCTTCCCTTGCCCTTGTCCTCTCACTAACCTCTGACTTTACTCCCAAGACATTCCCAAACCACTCTTCCCCTTTACACTTGAGCTTCGTTTCACTCAGAGCCAAAACATCCAGGTTCCTTTCCTCAAACATACTACCTATCTCTCCTTTTCTCACATCTTGGTTACATCCACACACATTTAGGCACCCCAATATATATATATATATATATATATATATATATATATATATATATATATATATATATATTTTTTTTTTTCAAACTTTTCACCATTTCCCGCGTTAGCGAGGTAGCGTTAAGAACAGAGGACTGGGCCTTTTTTGGAATATCCTCACCTGGCCCCCTTTGTTCCTTCTTTTGGAAAATTTAAAAAAAAAACGAGAGGGGAGGATTTCCAGCCCCCCGCTCCCTCCCCTTTTAGTCGCCTTCTACGACACGCAGGGAATACGTGGGAAGTATTCTTAATCCCCTATCCCCAGGGATAATATATATATATATATATATATATATATATATATATATATATATATATATATATATATATATATATATATATATATATACATATATATATATATATATATATATATATATATATATATATATATATATATATATATATATATATATATATATGTATATATACATACATATATACAGAGGTATAAGTTTGTTGAGTATTCCTGGTAAATCATATAGGAGGGTATTGATTGAGAGGGTGAAGGCATGTACAGACCATCAGATTGGGGAAGAGCAGTTTGGTTTCAGAAGTGGTAGAGGATGTGTGGATCAGGAGTTTGCTTTGAAGAATGTATATGAGAAATACTTAGAAAAGCAAATGGATTTGTATATAGCATTTATGGATCTGGAGAAGGCATATGATAGAGTTGATAGAGAGGCTCTGTGGAAGGTATTAAGAATATATGGTGTGGGAGGCAAGGTGTTAGAAGGAGTGACCAGTTTTTATCGAGGATGTAAGGCATGTGTACGTGTAGGAAGAGAGGAAAGTGATTGGTTCTCAGTGAATGTAGGTTTGCGGCAGTGGTGTGTGATGTCTCCATGATTGTTTAATTTTTTTATGGATGGGGTTGTTAGGGAGGTGAATGCAAGAGTTTTAGAAAGAGGGGCACGTATGAAGTCTGTTGGGGATGAGAGAGCTTGGGAAGTGAGTCAGTTGTTGTTCTCTGATGATACAGCGCTGGTGGTTGATTCATGTGAGAAACTGCAGATGCTGGTGACTGAGTATGGTAAAGTGTGTGAAAGAAGAAAGTTAAGAGTAAATGTGAATAAGAGCAAGTTTATTAGGTACAGTAGGTTTCAGGGTCAAGTCAATTGGGAGGTAAGTTTAAATGGAGAAAAACTGGAGGAAGTAAAGTGTTTTAGATATCTGGGAGTGGATCTGGCAGCGGATGGAACCATGGAAGCGGAAGTGGATCATAGGGTGGGGGAGGGGGCGAAAATTCTGGGAGACTTGAAGAATGTGTGGAAGTCGAGAACATTATCTCGGAAAGCAAAAATAGGTATGTTTGAAGGAATTGTGGTTCCAACAATGTTGTATGGTTGCGAGGCGTGGGCTATGGATAGAGTTGTGCGCAGGAGGATGGATGTGCTGGAAATGAGATTTTTGAGGACAATGTGTGCTGTGAGGTGTTTTGATCGAGTAAGTAACGTAAGGGTAAGAGAGATTTGTGGTACTAAAATGAACGAGGTTGAGAGAGCAGAAGAGGGTGTTTTTTTAAATGGTTTGGGCAAATGGAGAGAATGAGTGAGGAAAGATTGACGAAGAGGATATATGTGTCGGAGGTGGAGGGAACGAGGAGAAGTGGGGGAGCAAATTGGAGGTGGAAAGATGGAGTGAAAAAGATTTTTTGTGATCGGGCCTGAACATGCAGGAGGGTGAAAGGAGGGCAAGGAATAGAGTGAATTGGATCGATGTGGTATACCGGGGTTGACGTGCTGTCAGTGGATTGAATCACGGCATGTGAAGCGCCTTGAGTAAACCATGGAAAGCTGTGTAGGTATGTATATTTGCGTGTGTGGACTTATGTATATATATGTGTATGGGGTGGGTTGGGCCATTTCTTTCGTCTGTTTCCTTGCGCTACCTCGCAAACGCGGGAGACAGCGACAAAAAAAAAATATACATACATATATATATATATATATATATATATATATATATATATATATATATATATATATATATATATATATATATATATATATATATATATATATATATATATATATATATATATACATATATATATAAATATATATATATATATATATATATATATATATATATATATATATATATATATATATATATATATATACATATATATATATATATATATATATATATATATATATATATATGTATATATATATATATATATATATATATATATATATATATATATATATATATATATATATATATATATATATATATATATATATATATATATATATATATATATATATGTATATATATATTCCTTGAAGCAAAAATAGGTATGTTTGAAGGAATAGTGGTTCCAACAATGTTGTATGGCTGCGAGGCGTGGGCTATGGATAGAGTTGTGCGCAGGAGGATGGATGTGCTGGAAATGAGATGTTTGAGGACAATGTGTAGTGTGAGGTAGTTTGATCGAGTAAGTAACGTAAGGGTAAGAGAGATGTGCGGAAATAAAAAGAGCGTGGTTGAGAGAGCAGAAGAGGGTGTTTTGAAATGGTTTGGGCACATGGAGAGAATGAGTGATGAAAGATTGACCAAGAGGATATATGTGTCGGACGTGAAGGGAACGAGAAGAGGGAGACCAAATTGGAGGTGGAAAGATGGAATGAAAAAGATTTTGTGTGATCGGGGCCTGAACATGCAGGAGGGTGAAAAGAGGGCAAGGAATAGAGTGAATTGGATCGATGTGGTATACCGGGGTTGACGAGCTGTCTATGGATTGAATCAGGGCATTTGAAGCGTCTGGGGTAAACCATGGAAAGCTGTGTAGGTATCTATATTTGCGTGTGTGGACGTATGTATATACATGTGTATTGGGGTGGGTTGGGCCATTTTTTTTTCCTGTTTCCTTGCGCTACCTCGCAAACGGGGGAGACAGCGACAATGCAAAAAAAAAAAGAAAAAAATAAATATATATATATATATATGTATATATATATATATATATATATATATATATATATATATATATATATATATATATATATATATATATATATATATATATATATATATCTTTCTTTCTTTCATACTATTCGCCATTTCCCGCGATAGCGAGGTAGCGTTAAGAACAGAGGACTGGGCCTTTGAGGGAATATCCTCACCTGACCCCCTTCTCTGTTCCTTCTTTTGGAAGAAAAAAAAAAAAAAAAACGTGAGGGGAGGATTTCCAGCCCCCCGCTCCCTTCCCTTTTAGTCGCCTTCTACGACACGCAGGGAATACGTGGGAAGTATTCTTTCTCCCCTATCCCCAGGGATATATATATATATATATATATATATATATATATATATATATATATATATATATATTATATATGTAAATATATTCCTATGAGTCTACGGGGAAAATGAAACACGAAAAGTTCCCAAGTGCACTTTCGTGTAATAATCACATCATCAGGGGAGACCCAAGAGAGAGATATAACAGTCAGTTGATATACATCGAAGAGACGAAGCTAGGACGCCATTTTGTAAACATTTGATTTTCCAAAACATACAACGAGCGTTTATAAATTTATCATTTTACAAATCTTATCAACAATAAAGTTATCTAATTTGTATAGACTATCACTAATATTAAGATCATAATTCTTAGTGTATTTAATTATATAAGATTCAATGATATTTGTCTTGGTAATACAGTTAGAGTTAATAACTGAGATGGCGTTACTCCAGTCAATACAGTGATCATAGTTTTTAACATGATTAAACAAGGAATTTGATTCTTGTTCCGTTCATATACTATATCTATGTTGCTTAAGTCTAACAGAGAGATCCTTGCCAGTCTGAACAACATAAAATTTATCACAGTTTCCACAAGCGACTTTATAGAAGGAACCAAGAGAATTATCTGGTGAATTCCTGATTAAGATATTCTTTATAGTATTATTGTTGCTAAAGGGAAAATTTACATTAAAGAATCTAAGGAACATGGGAAGAAAAGTGAAATTATTTTTAAAATGGAGAACTAGAAGATTCTTGGTGTCAATGGTAGGTTTGGGCTCAACTCTATAAAGTAATTTCTTTGCTAACTTAAAGGATTTCTCAATGTCATTGATAAATTATATTGTCAGTACACTGACATTATATTGTCATTGACATTACATTGCCAACAATGTAGATTTAGTCATCAAGCTAAACAATATCAATATTAATTTTCATTTCAATCTAGATAGCTTTGATGTTTCCTCACTTTTCACTAAAGTTCCCTTTGATGACCTTCTAGAATATTCATTTGATGTCTTGGGTGATATTTAATTACCTGTTTCAAAGTCTAATTTCATTGAGCTCATAGAATTGTGTATAAAAGATTGTGTATTTCAATTTAATTGAGATTATTATGCTCAAAAATTTGGTATGGCAATGGGTAACCCTCTTTCACCTGTACTATGTAATCTTTATATGGAAGATTTTGAAACAAAATTACTAAAGGATATCTTACCTTCTAATGCAATTTGGTTTAGGTATGTAGATGATGTTCTTTGTGTTTGGCAACAAATGAAAATTTACAAATATTTCTCCCCTTACTCAACAATTTAGTACCTTCCATCAAATTTACTGTAGAAAATGAAAATAATGGTATGTTACCATTTTTAGATTGCATGATACGTAGACAAGAAAACAAGTTTAAGTTTAGCATATACAGAAAACCCACCAATGTATGCACATATATCCATTATTACTCATGTCAACATGAAAGAGTTAAATTATCATCAGTTCAATCTATGTTCCCTAGGGCATTTCGTATTTGCTGTCCAGAGTTTATGGATTATGAGTTTGAGAAGATATATTCTATTGGATCTAAGTTAAAGTACCCTAGATCTTTTACTGATAAATCCCTTAAGGTAGCAAAGAAATCATTTTATAGAGTTGAGCCCAAACCTCCCATTGACACCAAGAATCTTTTAGTTCTCCCTTTTAATAATAATTTCACTTTGCTTCCCATGTTGCTTAAATCCTTTAATGTAAATGTTGCCTTGAGCAACAATAATACTACAAAGCATATCTTAATCAGGAATTAAACAGAAAATTCTCTTGGTTGCATCTATAAAGTCCCTTGTGGAAACTGATAAATTTTATGTTTGTCAGACTGGTAAGGATCTTTCTGTTAGACTTAACCAACATAAATATAGTATAAGAACGGGACAAGAATCAAATGCCTTCTTTAATCGTATTGACTGGAGGAACGCCATCTCAGTTATTAACTCTAACTGTATTACCAAGAGAAATATCACTGAATCTTCTATCATTGAATACACAAACAATTATAATCTTAATATTAGTGATAGTCTATACAAATTAGATAACTTTATTGTTGATAGGATTTGTAAAATGATAAGTTTATGAAGGCTCGTTGTATGTTTTGGACAATCACATGTTTACCAAATGGCGTCCAAGCTTCGCCTCTTCGATGTATATCAACTGACTGTTATTTTTCTCTCTTGTGTCTCCTTTGTTGATGTGACTATTACACGAAAGTGCACTTGGGAACTTTTCGTGTTTTATTTTCCTCGTGGATTCATAGGAATATCTTGATCACGCGCAAAATTGTGATCCTTTCCAATATATATATATATATATATATATATATATATATATATATATATATATATATATATATATATATATATATATGTATATATATATATATTATTTTCAAATAATTTATTTTGCTTTGTCGCTGTCTCCCGCGTTTGCGAGGTAGCGCAAGGAAACAGACGAAAGAAATGGCCCAACCGACCCCCATACACAATGTATATACATACACGTCCACACACGCAAATAAGATACCTATACATCTCAATGTACACATATATATACACACACAGACACATACATATATACCCATGCACACAATTCACACTGTCTGCCTTTATTCATTCCCATCGCCACCCCGCCATACATGGAATACCATCCCCGTCCCCCCTAATGTGTGTGAGGTAGCACTAGGAAAAGACAACAAAGGCCCCATTTGTTCACATTCAGTCTCTATCTGTCATGCAATAATGCCCGAAACCACAGCTCCCTTTCCACATCCATGCCCCACAAAACTTTCCATGGTTTACCCTAGACGCTTCACATGCCCTGATTCAATCCACTGATTCAATCCTCCACCACTTCTGAAACCACATATATATAGTATGGATTGAAAGGGTGAAGGTATGTACAGTGCATCAGATTGGGGAAGAGCAGTGTGGTTTCAGAAGTGGTAGAGGATGTGTGGATCAGGTGTTTGCTTTGAAGAATGTATGTGAGAAACACTTAGAAAAGCAAATGGATTTGTATGTAGCATTTATGGATCTGGAGAAGGCATATGATAGAGTTGATAGAGATGCTCTGTGGAAGGTATTAAGAATATATGGTGTGGGAGGCAAGTTGTTAGAAGCAGTGACCAGTTTTTATCGAGGATGTAAGGCATGTGTACGTGTAGGAAGAGAGGAAAGTGATTGGTTCTCAGTGAAAGTAGGTTTGCGGCAGGGGTGTGTGACGTCTCCATGGTTGTTTAATTTGTTTATGGATGGGGTTGTTAGGGAGGTGAATGCAAGAGTTTTGGAAAGAGGGGCAAGTATGAAGTCTGTTGGGGATGAGAAAGCTTGGGAAGCGAGTCAATTGTTGTTCGCTGATGATACAGCGCTGGTGGCTGATTCATGTGAGAAACTGCAGAAGCTGGTGACTGAGTTTGGTAAAGTGTGTGAAAGAAGAAAGTTAAGAGTAAATGTGAATAAGAGCAAGGTCATTAGGTACAGTAGGGTTGAGGGTCAAGTCAATTGGGAGGTGAGTTTGAATGGAGAGAAACTAGAGGAAGTGAAGTGTTTTAGATATCTGGGAGTGGATCTGGCAGCGGATGGAAACATGGAAGCGGAAGTGGATCATAGGGTGGGGGAGGGGGCGAGAATTCTGGGAGCCTTGAAGAATGTGTGGAAATCGAGAACATTATCTCGGAAAGCAAAAATGGCTATGTTTGAAGGAATAGTAGTTCCAACAATGTTGTATGGTTGCGAGGCGTGGACTATGGAGAGCGTTGTGCGCAGGAGGATGGATGTGCTGGAAATGAGATGTTTGAGGACAATGTGTGGTGTGAGGTGGTTTGATCGAGTAAGTAACGTAAGGGTAAGAGAGATGTGTGGAAATAAAAAGAGCGTGGTTGAGAGAGGGTGTTTTGAAATGGTTTGGTCACATGGAGAGAATGAGTGAGGAAAGATTGACCAAGAGGATATACGTGTCGGAGGTGGAGGGAACGAGGAGAAGAGGGAGACCAAATTGGAGGTGGAAAGATGGAGTGAAAAAGATTTTGTGTGATTGGGGCCTGAACATGCAGGAGGGGGAAAGGAGGGCAAGGAATAGAGTGAATTGGAGCGATGTGGTATACCGGGGTTGACGTGCTGTCAGTGGATTGAATCAAGGCATGTGAAGCGTCTGGGGTAAACCATGGAAAGCTGTGTAGGTATGTATATTTGCGTGTGTGGACGTATGTATATACATGTGTATGGGGGGGGGAGTTGGGCCATTTCTTTCGTCTGTTTCCTTGCGCTACCTCGCAAACGCGGGAGACAGCGACAAAGCAAAAAAAATAAAAAAAAAGTATATATATATGTATATATATATATATATATATATATATATATATATATTTTTTTTTTGCTTTGTCCATATATATATATATATATATATATATATTTACTTATATACATATATTTATCCCTCGGGATAGGCCATTCCTCACGTGTCGTAGAAGGCGATTAAAGGGGATGGGAGCTGGGGGCTAGAAACCCTCCCCTCCTTGTATTTCAACTTACTTAAAGGGGAAACAGATGAAGGAGTCACGCGGGGAGTGCTCATCCTCCTCGAAGGCTCAGATTGGGGTGTCTAAATGTGTGTGGATGTAAAGAAGATGTGAAAAAAGGAGAGATAGGTAGTATGTTTGAGGAAAGGAACCTAGATGTTTTGGCTCTGAGTGAAACGAAGCTCAAGGGTAAAGGGGAAGAGTGATTTGGGAATGTCTTGGGAGTGAAGTCAGGGGTTAGTGAGAAGACAAGAGCAAGGGAAGCACTACTCCCGAAACATGAGTGGTAGGAGTATGTGATAGAGTGCAAGAAAGTAAACTCTAGATTGATATGGGTAAAACTGAAAGTTGATGGAGAGAGATGGGTGATTATTGGTGCATATGCACCTGGGCATGAGAAGAAAGATCATGAGAGGCAAGTGTTTTGGGAGCACCTTAATGAGTGTGTTCGTGGTTTTGATGCACAAGACCGGGTTATAGTGATGAGTGATTTGAATGCAAATGTGAGTAATGTGGCAGTTGAGTGAATAATTGGTATACATGTGGTGTTCAGTGTTGTAAATGGAAATGGTGAATAGCTTCTAGATTTATGTGCTGAAAAACGACTGGTGATTTGGAATACCTGTTTTATAAAGAGAGATATACATAAGTATACTTATGTAAGTAGAGAGACTGCCAGAGAGCCTTATTGGATTGCGTGTTAATTGACAGGCGCGCGAAAGACAGAATTTTGATTTTAATGTGCTGAGAGGTGCAACTACAGGGATGTCTGATCATTATTTTGTGGGGGCGAAGGTGACGGTTTATAGAGGTTTCAGAAAAGAAGAGAGAATGTTAGGGTGAAGAGAATGGTGAGAGTAAGTCAGCTTGGGAAGGAGACTTGTGTGACGAAGTACCAGGAGAGACTAAGTAAATAATGGAAAAAATGAGAACAAAGGAATTAAGGGAAGTGGGGGAGGAATGGAATGTATTTAAGGAAGCAGTGATGGTTTGCGCAAAACATTATTGTGGCATGTGAAACGTGGGAAGTGGGTAGATTAGAACGGGTAGTCAGTGGTGGAATGAAGAAGTAAGATTATTAATGAAAGAGAAGAGAGAGGCACTCAGGAGAGGTCAAGAGAAAGGTGCAAAAGTTGAAAAAGAGTTCAAATGAAAGTTTGGGTGAGATATTATCATTATATATTAGGGAGAATGAAAAGATGTTTTGGAAGGAGGTAAATAAAGTGCGTACGACAAGGGAACAAATGGAAACTTCAGTGAAGGAGGCTAATCGGGAGGTGATAACAATAAGTGGTGATGTGAAAAGGAGATTGGTTTAGTTTTTTGAAGTTTTGTTTGATGTGTTTGATGATAGAATGGCAGACATACGGTGTTTTGTTCGAGGTGGTGTGGAAAGTGAGAGGGTTAGGGAAAATTATTAAGCAAACAGAGAAGAGGTAGTAAAAGCTTTGTGGAAGATGGAAGCCTTCAAGGCAGGGGTTTGGATTGTATTTCAGTGGAATTTATTAAAAAATGGGTGACTGTATTGTTGACTGGTTGGTAAGGATATTTAATGTATATATGATTCATGGTGAGGTGCCTGAGGATTGGTGGAATGCTTGCATAGTGCCATTGTACAAAGGGAAAGGGGACAAAGGTGAGTGCTCAAATTGCAGAGGTATAAGTCTGTTGAGTATTCCTGGGAAATTATATGGGAGGGAATTGACTGAGAGGGTGAAGGCATGTACAGAGCATCAGATTAGGGAAGAGAAGTGTGGTTTCAGAAGGGGTAGAGGATGTGTGCATTAGGTGTTTGCCTTCAAGAAAGTATGTGAGAAATAATTAGAAAAGAAGAGGGATTTGTATGTAGCATTTATAGATCTGGAGAAGGCATATGATAGAGTTGATAGAGATGCCCTGTGGAAGGTATTAAGAATATATGGTGTAGGAGGCAAGTTGTTAAAAGCAGTAAAAATCACTATCGAGGATGTAAGGCATATGTACGTGTAGGAAGAGAGGAAAGTGTTTGGTTCTCAGTGAATGTAGGTTTGCGGCAGGGGTGTGTGATGTCTCCATGGTTGTATAATTTGTTTATGGATGGGGTTGTTAGAGAAGTAAATACAAGAGTTTTGGAAAGGGGGGCAAGTATGTAGTCTGTTGTGGATGTGAGAGCTTGGGAAGTGAGCCAGTTGTTGTTCGCTGATGATACAGCGCTGGTGGCTGATTCATGTGAGAAACTGCAGAAGCTGGTGACTGAGTTTGGGAAAGTGTGTGAAAGAAGAAAGTTGAGAGTAAATGTGAATAAGAGTAAGGTTATTAGGCAGAGTAGGGTTGAGGGACAAGTCAATTGGGAGGTAAGTTTGATTGGACAAAAACTAGAGGAAGTGAAGTGTTTTAAATATCTGGGAGTGGATTTGGCAGCGGAGGGAACCATGGAAGTGGAAGTGAATCATAGGATGGGGGAGGGTGCGAAAATTCTGGGAGTCTTGAAGAATATGTGAAAATCGAGAACATTATTTCGGAAAGAAAAAATGGGTATGTTTGAAAAAGTAGTGGTTCCAACAAAGTTGTATGGTTGCGAGGCGTAGGCTATGGATAGAGTCGTGCGCAGGAGGGTGGATGTGGTGGAAATGAGATGTTCGAGGACAAAATGTGGTGTGAGATGGTTTGATCGAGTAAGTAATAATACTGTAAGAGAGATGCGTGGTAATAAAAAGAGTGTAATTGAGAGAGCAGAAGAAGCTGTTTTGAAATGGTTTGGTCACATGGAGAGAATGAGTGAAGAAAGCTTCACCAAGAGGATATATAGGTCAGAGGTGGAGGGAAGGACGAGAAGTGGGACACCAAATCGGAGTTGAAAAGATGGATTGAAAAAGATTTTGAGGGATAGGGGCCTGAACATGCAGGAGGGTGAAAGGCGTGCTAGGAAACGAGTGAATTGGAACGATGTGGTATACCGGGGTCAACGTGCCGTCAGTGGATTAAACCAGGGTATTTGAAGCATCTGGGGGTAAACGATGGAAAGTTCTCTGAGGCCTGGATGTAGAAAGGGAGCAGTGGTTTCGGTGAATTATTACATGACAACTGGAGAATGAGTGTGAACGAATTGGGCCTTTGTTGTGTTTTCCTAACGGTACCTTGCACACATGAGGGGGGTGGGGGTTGCATATATAATGTGTGGCGAGGTGACGATGGGAATAAATAAAGGCAGACAGTATGAATTATGTACATGTGTATATATGTATATGTCTGTGTGTATATATATATATATATATATATATATATATATATATATATATATATATATATATATATATATATATATATATATATATATCTTTTTTTTTTTATACTTTGTCGCTGTCTCCCGCGTTTGCGAGGTAGCGCAAGGAAACAGACGAAAGAAATGGCCCAACCCCCCCCCCATACACATGTATATACATACGTCCACACACGCAAATATACATACCTACACAGCTTTCCATGGTTTACCCCATACGCTTCACATGCCTTGATTCAATCCACTGACAGCACGTCAACCCCGGTATACCACATCGCTCCAATTCACTCTATTCCTTGCCCTCCTTTCACCCTCCTGCAAGTTCAGGCCCCGATCACAAAAATCTTTTTCAATCCATCTTTCCACCTCCAATTTGTTCTCCCTCTTCTCCTTGCTTTCTCCACCTCCGACACATATATCCTCTTGGTCAATCTTTCCTCACTCATCCTCTCCATGTGCCCAAACCACTTCAAAACACTCTCTTCTGCTCTCTCAACCACGCTCTTTTTATTTCCACACATCTCTCTTACCCTTACGTTACTCACTCGATCAAACCACCTCACACCACACATTGTCCTCAAACATCTCATTTCCAGCACATCCATCCTCCTGCGCACAACTCTATCCATAGCCCACGCCTCGCAACCATACAACATTGTTGGAACCACTATTCCTTCAAACATACCCATTTTTGCTTTCCGAGATAATGTTCTCGACTTCCACACATTCTTCAAGGCCCCCAGAATTTTCACCCCCTCCCCCACCCTATGATCCACTTCCGCTTCCATGGTTCCATCCGCTGCCAGATCCACTCCCAGATATCTAAAACACTTCACTTCCTCCAGTTTTTCTACATTCAAACTCACCTCCCAATTGACTTGACCCTCAACCCTACTGTACCTAATAACCTTGCTCTTATTCACATTTACTCTTAACTTTCTTCTTCCACACACTTTACCAAACTCAGTCACCAGCTTCTGCAGTTTCTCACATGAATCAGCCACCAGCGCTGTATCATCAGCGAACAACAACTGACTCACTTCCCACGCTCTCTCATCCCCAACAGACTTCATACTCGCCCCTCTTTCCAAAACTCTTGCATTTACCTCCCTAAGAACCCCATCCATAAACAAATTAAACAACCATGGAGACATCACACACCGCTGCCGCAAACCTACATTCACTGAGAACCAATCACTTTCCTCTCTTCCTACACGTACATATGCCTTACATCCTCGATAGTGATTTTTACTGCTTTACCAGGAGAGACTGAGTAAATAATGGAAAAAGATGAGAACAAAGGAATTAAGGGAAGTGGGGGAGGAATGGAATTTATTTAAGGAAGCAGTGATGGTTTGCGCAAAACATGATTGTGGCATGTGAAACGTGGGAAGTGGGTAGATTAGAACGGGTAGTCAGTGGTGGAATGAAGAAGTAAGATCATTAATGAAAGAGAAGAGAGAGGCATTCAGGAGAGGTCAAGAGAAAGGTGCAAAAGTTGAAAAAGAGTTCAAATGAAAGTTTGGGTGAGATATTATCATTATATATTAGGGAGAATGAAAAGATGTTTTGGAAGGAGTTAAACAAAGTGCGTACGACAAGGGAGCAAATGGGAACTTCAGTGAAGGAGGCTAATGGGGAGGTGATAACAATAAGTGGTGATGTGAGAAGGAGATTGGTTTAGTTTTTTGAAGGTTTGTTTGATGTGTTTGATGATAGAATGGCAGACATACGGTGTTTTGTTCGAGGTGGTGTGGAAAGTGAGAGGGTTAGGGAAAATTATTAAGCAAACAGAGAAGAGGTAGTAAAAGCTTTGTGGAAGATGGAAGCCTTCAAGGCAGGGGTTTGGATTGTATTTCAGTGGAATTTATTAAAAAATGGGTGACTGTATTGTTGACTGGTTGGTAAGGATATTTAATGTATATATGATTCATGGTGAGGTGCCTGAGGATTGGTGGAATGCTTGCATAGTGCCATTGTACAAAGGGAAAGGGGACAAAGGTGAGTGCTCAAATTGCAGAGGTATAAGTCTGTTGAGTATTCCTGGGAAATTATATGGGAGGGAATTGACTGAGAGGGTGAAGGCATGTACAGAGCATCAGATTGGGGAAGAGCAGTGTGGTTTCAGAAGGTGTAGAGGATGTGTGGATTAGGTGTTTGCCTTCAAGAAAGTATGTGAGAAATAATTAGAAAAGAAGAGGGATTTGTATGTAGCATTTATAGATCTGGAGAAGACATATGATAGAGTTGATAGAGATGCCCTGTGGAAGGTATTAAGAATATATGGTGTAGGAGGCAAGTTGTTAAAAGCAGTAAAAAACACTATCGAGGATGTAAGGCATATGTACGTGTAGGAAGAGAGGAAAGTGTTTGGTTCTCAGTGAATGTAGGTTTGCGGCAGGGGTCTGTGATGTCTCCATGGTTGTATAATTTGTTTATGGATGGGGTTGTTAGAGAAGTAAATACAAGAGTTTTGGAAAGGGGGGCAAGTATGTAGTCTGTTGTGGGTGAGAGAGCTTGGGAAGTAAGTCAGTTGTTGTTCGCTGATGATACAGCGCTGGTGGCTGATTCATGTGAGAAACTGCAGAAGCTGGTGACTGAGTTTGGGAAAGTGTGTGAAAGAAGAAAGTTGAGAGTAAATGTGAATAAGAGTAAGGTTATTAGGCAGAGTAGGGTTGAGGGACAAGTCAATTGGGAGGTAAGTTTGATTAGACAAAAACTAGAGGAAGTGGTGTTTTAGATATCAGGGAGTGGATTTGGCAGCGGATGGAACCATGGAAGTGGAAGTGAATCATAGGATGGGGGAGGGTGCGAAAATTCTGGGAGTCTTGTAGAATGTGTGAAAGTCGAGAACATTATTTCGGAAAGAAAAAATGGGTATGTTTGAAAAAGTAGTGGTTCCAACAAAGTTGTATGGTTGCGAGGCGTGGGCTAAGGATAGAGTCGTGCGCAGGAGGGTGGATGTGGTGGAAATGAGATGTTCGAGGACAAAATGTGGTGTGAGGTGGTTTGATCGAGTAAGTAATAATAGTGTAAGAGAGATGAGTGGTAATAAAAAGAGTGTGATTGAGAGAGCAGAAGAGGGTGTTTTGAAATGGTTTGGTCACATGGAGAGAATGAGTGAAGAAATCTTCACCAAGAGGATATATAGGTCAGAGGTGGAGGGAAGGACGAGAAGTGGGACACCAAATTGGAGTTGAAAAGATGGAGTGAAAAAGATTTTGAGGGATAGGGGCTCTGACATGCAGGAGGGTGAAAGGCGTGCTAGGAAACGAGTGAATTGGAACGATGTGGTATACGGGTCAACGTGCCGTCAATGGATTAAACCAGGGTATTTGAAGCATCTGGGGGTAAACGATGGAAAGTTCTCTGAGGCCTGGATGTAGAAAGGGAGCGGTGGTTTCGGTGAATTATTACATGACAACTGGAGAATGAGTGTGAACGAATTGGGCCTTTGTTGTGTTTTCCTAACGGTACCTTGCACACATGAGGGGGGTGGGGGTTGCATTATATAATGTGTGGCGAGGTGACGATGGGAATAAATAAAGGCAGACAGTATGAATTATGTACATGTGTATATATGTATATGTCTGTGTGTGTTATATATATATATATATATATATATATATATAATATATATATATATATATAATATATATATATATATATATATATATATATTATTTTTTTTTTTTTTTTTATACTTTGTCGCTGTCTCCCGCGTTTGCGAGGTAGCGCAAGGAAACAGACGAAAGAAATGGCCCAACCCCCCCCCATACACATGTATTACATACGTCCACACACGCAAACTATACATACCTACACAGCTTTCCATGGTTTTACCCCATACGCTTTACATGCCTTGATTCAATTCCACTGACAGCACGTCAACCCCGGTATACCACATCGCTCCAATTCACTTCTATTCCTTGCCCTCCTTTCACCCTCCTGCATTTCAGGCCCCGATCACAAAAATCTTTTTCACTCCATCTTTCCACTCCAATTTGTTCTCCCTCTTCTCCTTGCTTTCTCCACCTCCGACACATATATCCTCTTGGTCAATCTTTCCTCACTCATCCTCTCCATGTGCACAAAACACTTCAAAACACTCTTTTTCTGCTCTCTCAACCACGCTCTTTTTATTTCCACACATCTCTCTTCCTTACGTTATCACTCGATCAAAACCACCTCACACCACACATTGTCCTCAAACATCTCATTTCCAGCACATCATCCTCCTGCGCACAACTCTATCCATAGCCCACGCCTCGCAACCATACACATTGTTGGAACCACTATTCCTTCAAACATACCATTTTGCTTTCCGAGATAATGTTCTCGACTTCCACACATTCTTCAGGCCCCAGAATTTTCACCCCCTCCCCCACCCTATGACCACTTCCGCTTCCATGTTCCATCGCTGCCAGATCACTCCCAGATATCTAAAACACTTCACTTCCTCCAGTTTTTCTACATTCAAATCACCTCCCAATTGACTTGACCTCAACCTACTGTACCTAATAACCTTGCTCTTATTCACATTTACTCTTAATTTCTTCTTCCACACACTTTACCAAACTCGTCACCAGCTTCTGCAGTTTCTCAATTGAATCAGCCACCAGCGCTGTATCATCAGCGGAACAACAACTGACTCACTTCCCACGCTTCTCATCCCCAACAGACTCATACTCGCCCCTCTTTCCAAAACTCTTGCATTTACCTCCCTAAGAACCCATCCATAACAAATTAAACAACATGGAGACATCACACACCGCTGCCGCAAACCTACATTCAATGAGAAACCAATCACTTTCCTCTTTCCTACACGTACATATGCCTTACATCCTCGATAGTGATTTTTACTGCTTTACCAGGAGAGATGAGTAAATAATGGAAAAAGATGAGAACAAAGGAATTAAGGGAAGTGGGGGAGGAATGGAATTTATTTAAGGAAGCAGTGATGGTTTGCGCAAAACATGATTGTGGCATGTGAAACGTGGGAAGTGGGTAGATTAGAACGGGTAGTCAGTGGGGAATGAAGAAGTAAGATCATTAATGAAAGAGAAGAGAGAGGCATTCAGGAGAGGTCAAGAGAAAGGTGCAAAAGTTGAAAAAAATGTTCAAATGAAGTTTGGGTGAGATATTATCTTATTTATTAGGGAGAATGAAAAGATGTTTTGGAAGGAGTTAAACAAAGTGCGTACGACAAGGAGCAATGGGAACTTCAGTGAAGGAGGCTAATGGGGAGGTGATAACAATAAGTGGTGATGTGAGAAGGAGATTGGTTTAGTTTTTGAAGGTTTGTTTGATGTGTTTGATGATAGAATGGCAGACATACGGTGTTTTGTTCGAGGTGGTGTGGAAAGTGAGAGGGTTAGGGAAAATTATTAAGCAAACAGAGAAGAGGTAGTAAAAGCTTTGTGGAAGATGGAAGCCTTCAAGGCAGGGGTTTGGATTGTATTTCAGTGGAATTTATTAAAAAATGGGTGACTGTATTGTTGACTGGTTGGTAAGGATATTTAATGTATATATGATTCATGGTGAGGTGCCTGAGGATTGGTGGAATGCTTGCATAGTGCCATTGTACAAAGGGAAAGGGGACAAAGGTGAGTGCTCAAATTGCAGAGGTATAAGTCTGTTGAGTATTCCTGGGAAATTATATGGGA
>NC_092238.1:51874505-51877005 GCF_036320965.1 Panulirus ornatus | reverse complement strand
GTGATGGCTTCCGTAAAAGATGCTTGTGGCTTGAGAAGCGTGTGAGGTAGGCAGATTAGAAAGGGTAGTAAGTGGTGGGATGAAACATGAATATTTGAGAAAGAGAAGAGAGAGGCATTTGGACGATTTTTGCAAGGAAATACTGCAAATGAGTGGGAGACGTATAAAAGAAAGAGGCAGGAGGTCAAGAAAAAGGTGAAAGAGGTGAAAAAGAGAGCAAGTGAGTGCTGGGGTGAGAGAGATCCATTAAATTTTAGGGAGAATAAAAAGATGTTTTGTAAGGAGGTAAATAAAGTGCGTAAGACAAGGGAACAAATGAGAACTTCAGTGAAGGGTTCTAATGGGGAGGTGATAACAAGTAGTGGTGATGTGAGAAGGAGATGGAGTGAGTATTTTGAAGGTTTGTTGAATATGTTTGATGATAGAGTGGTAGATATAGTGTGTTTTGGTCGAGGTGGTGCGACAAGTGAGATGGTTAGGGAAAATGATTTGGTTAACAGAAAAGAGGTAGGAAAAGCTTAGCGGAAGATGAAAGCCGGCAAGGCAGCGGCTTGAATGGTATTGCAGTAGAGTTTATTAAACAGGGGGGGTGACTGTATTGTTGACTGGTTGGTAAGGTTATTTAATGTATGTACGATTCATGGCGAGGTGCCTGAGGATTGGCGAAATGCTTGCATTGTGCCATTGTACAAAGACAAAGGGGACAAAGATGAGTGCTCAAATTACAGATGTATAAGTTTGTTGAGTATTCCTGGGAAATTATATGGGAAGGTATTGATTGAGAGGGTGAAGGCATGTACAGAGCATCAGATTGAGGAAGAGCAGTGTGGTTTTAGAAGTGGTAGAGGATGTGTGGATCAGGTGTTTGCTTTGAAGAATGTATGTGAGAAATACTTAGAAAAGCAAATGGATTTGTATGTAGCATTTATGGATCTGGAGAAGGCATATGATAGAGTCGATCGAGATGCTTTGTGGAAGGTATTAAGAATATATGGTGTGGGAGGCAAGTTGTTAGAAGCAGTGAAAAGTTTTTATCGAGTATGTAAGGAATGTGTACGTGTAGGAAGAGATGAAAGTAATTGGTTTCCAGTGAATGTAGGTTTGCGGCAGGGGTGTGTGATGTCTCCATAGCTGTTTAATTAGTCTATGGATGTGGTTGTTAGGGAGGTGAATGCAAGAGTTTTGGAAAGAGGGTCAAGTATGGAGCATGTTGTGGATGAGAGAGCTTGGGAAGTGTCTGTTGTTGTTCACTGATGATACAGCGCTGGTGGCTGATTCATGTGAGAAACTGCAGAAGCTGGTGACTGAGTTTGGTAAATTATGTGAAAGAAGAAAATTGAAAGTAAAAGTGAATAAGAGCAATGTTATTAGGTACAGTAGTATTGAGGGTCAAGTCCATTGGGAGGTAAGTTTGAATGGAGAAAAACTGGAGGAAGTGAAGTGTTTTAGATATCTTGTATTGGATTTGGCAGCGGATGAAACCATGGAAGTGGAAGCGAATCATAGGGTGGGGGAGGGGTCGAAATTTATGGGAAGTCGAGAACATTATCTCGGAAAGCAAAAATGGGTATGTTTGAAGTGATAGTGGTTCCAACAATGTTATAAGGTTGTGAGGCGTGGGCTATGGATAGAGTTCTGCGAAGGAGGGTGGATGTGCTGTAAATGAGATGTTTGAGGACAGAATGTGGTGTGAGGTGGTTTGATCGAGCAAGTAATAATAGTGTAAGGGAGATGTTTGGTAATAAAAAGAGCATGGCTGAGAGATCAGAAAAGGGTGTTTTGAAATGGTTTGGTCACATGGAGAGAATGAGTGAGGAAAGATTGACCAAGAGGATATATGTGTCAGAGTTGGAGGGAATGAGAAGAAGTGGGAGACCAAATTCGACTTGGAAAGATGGAGTGAAAAAGATTTTGAGTGGTCGGGGCCTAAACACCCAGGAGGGTGAAAGGCGTGGAAGGAATAGTGTGAATTGGAACGATGTGGTATACCGGGCCGACGTGTTGTCAATCGATTGAACCAGGGAATGTGAAGTGTCTGGAGTAAAGCATGTAAAGTTCTGTGGGGCCTGGATGTGGAAAGGGAGCTGTGTTTTCGGTGAATTATTATATGACAGCTAGAGACTGAGTGTGAACGAATGGGGACTATATTGTCTTTTCCTCGCGCTACCTCGCACACATGAGGAGGAGGGGTCTGTTTTTTCATGTGTGGCGAGGTGGTGATGGGAATGAGTAAAGGTAGACAGTATGAATTATGTACATGTGTATATACATATATATATATAAATATATATATATATATATATATATATATATATATATATATATATATATATATATATATATATATATATATATATATATATATATATATATATATATATATATATATATATATATATATATATATTTATATATATATATATATATATATATATATATATATATATATATATATATATATATATATATATATATATATATATATATATATATATATATA
>NC_092238.1:51834505-51872005 GCF_036320965.1 Panulirus ornatus | reverse complement strand
AGCCCACGCCTCGAAACCATACAACATTGTTGGAACCACTATTCCTTCAAACATACCCATTTTTGCTTTCCGAGATAATGTTCTCGACTTCCACACATTTTTCAAGGCTCCCAGAATTTTCGCCCCCTACCCCTTCCTATGATCCACTTCTGCTTCCATGGTTCCATCCGCAGCCAGATCCACTCCCAGATATCTAAAACACTTTACTTTCTCCAGTTTTTCTCCATTCAAACTCACCTCCCAATTCACTTGACCCTCAGCCCTACTGTACCTAATAACCTTGCTCTTATTCACATTTACTCTTAACTTTCTTCTTTCACACACTTTACCAAACTCAGTCACCAGCTTCTGCAGTTTCTCACATGAATCAGCCACCAGCGCTGTATCATCAGCGAACAACAACTGACTCACTTCCCAAGCTCTCTCATCCCCAACAGACTTCATACTTGCCCCTCTTTCCAAAACTCTTGCATTCACCTCCCTAACAACCCCAAGTTTGTTGAGTATTCCTGGTAAATTATATGGGAGGGTATTGATTGAGAGGGTGAAGGCATGTACAGAGCATCAGATTGGGGAAGAGCAGTGTGGTTTCAGAAGTGGTAGAGGATGTGTGGATCAGGTGTTTGCTTTGAAGAGTGTATGTGAGAAATACTTAGAAAAGCAAATGGATTTGTATGTAGCATTTATGGATCTGGAGAAGGCATATGATAGAGTTGATAGAGATGCTCTGTGGAAGGTATTAAGAATATATGGTGTGGGAGGCAAGTTGTTAGAAGCAGTGAAACGTTTTTATCGAGTATATAAGGCATGTGTACGTGTAGGAAGAGATGAAAGTGATTGGTTCTCAGTGAATGTAGGTTTGCGGCAGGGGTGTGTGATGTCTCCATGGTTGTTTAATTTGTTCATTATATATATATATATATATATATATATATATATATATATATATATATATATATATATATATATATATATATATATATATATATATATATATATATTTTTCTTTTTTTTTTTCTTTTTTTTTTTTGCTTTGTCGCTGTCTCCCGCATTTGCGAGGTAGCGCAAGGAAACAGACGAAAGAAATGGCCCAACCCACCCCCATACACATGTATATACATACGTCCACACACGCAAAATATACATACCTACACAGCTTTCCATGGTTTACCCCCAGACGCTTCACATGCCCCGATTCAATCCACTGACAGCACGTCAACCCCGGTATACCACATCGCTCCAATTCACTCTATTCTTTGCCCTCCTTTCACCCTCCTGCATGTTCAGGCCCCGATCACACAAAATCTTTTTCACTCCATCTTTCCACCTCCAATTTGGTCTCCCTCTTCTCCTCGTTCCCTCCACCTCCGACACATATATCCTCTTGGTCAATCTTTCCTCACTCATTCTCTCCATGTGCCCAAACCATTTCAAAACACCCTCTTCTGCTCTCTCAACCACACTCTTTTTATTTCCACACATCTCTCTTACCCTTACGTTACTTACTCGATCAAACCACCTTACACCACACATTGTCCTCAAACATCTCATTTCCAGCACATCCATCCTCCTGCGCACAACTCTGTACATAGCCCACGCCTCGCAACCATACAACCATACATATATATATATATATATATATATATATATATATATATATATATATATATATATATATATATATATATATATATATATATATATATATATATATATATATATATATATATATATATGTATATATATATATATATATATATATATATATATATATATATATATATATATATATATATATATATATATATATATATATATATATATATATATATATATATATATATATATATATATATATATATATATATATATATATATATATATACAAGTATTCACATGTACATAAAAACTTTAAGTGGATCGAGAGAGAAGGTTGATTATTAGTGCATATGCACCTAGTCATGAGACGAAAGATCAAGAGAGGGAAGTGCTTTGGGATCAGGTGAGTAAGTGTGTTTATAGTTTTGATGCACGAGAACGGTCTATAGTGATGGGTGATTTGAATGCGAAGGTGAGTAATATCGCAGTTGAGCGAATGATTAGCGTACACGGGGTATTCAATGTCGTGAATAGTTTTAAGTGCTTAAAAAGGACCTTTGATTTGGAATATCTGTTTTAAAAAGAGATATATACATAAGTATGTAAGTAGGAGAAATGGCCAGAGGGCGTTATTGGATTATGTATTAATTGCCAAGCGCGCGGAGGAGAGACTTTTGGATGTAAATGTGCTGAGAGGTGTAATTTGAGGGATGTCTCATCATTATCTTGTGGAGATGAAGGTGAAGATTTGTAGAGGTTTTCAGAAAAGAAGCGAGAATGTTGGGGTGAAGAGAGTGGTGAGAGTGAGATAGCTTAGGAAGGAGAGTTTTGTGAGGAAGTACCAAGAGAGACTAAGTGCTGAATTGGAAAAGGTTAGAGCAAATGGCGTAAGTGGAGTAGGGGAGGAATGGGATGTATTTTTGGGAGCAGTGATGGCTTTCGGAAAACATGCTTGTGGCGTGAGAAGCGTGGGAGGGGGGCAGATTATAAAGAGTAGTGAGTGGTGGGATGAAGAGATAGGATAATTAGTGAAAGAGAAGAGAGAGGCATTTGGACCTAATTTTGCAGGGAAATAGTGCAATGACAGGTAGATGTATAAAAGAAAGAGGCAGGAGGTCAAGAGATTGGTGCAAGAGGCAAAAAAGAAGGCAAATGAGAGTTGAGTTGACAGCGTATCATTATTTTTGAGGGAAAATAAAAAGATTTTACGGTAGGAGGTGATAAAGTGCGTAAGAAAGGAGAACAAATGGGAACATCGGTTAATGCGGCTAATGGAAGAATGATAAGAAGTTGTGGTGATGTGAGGAGATGGAGTGAGTATTTTGAAGGTTTGTTGAATGTGTTAGATGATAGAGCGACAGATATTGGGTTTTTTGTTCGAGGTGGTGTGCGAAGTTAGAGGGTTGGGAAGAATTAATTGGTAAACAGAGAAGTGGTAGTAAAAGCATTGCGGAAGATGAAAGCTGGCAAGGCAGCAGGTTTGGATGGTATTGCAGTGGGATCTATCAAAAAAGGGGAGTGTTGACTAATTGGTAAGGATTTTTGATTTATGTAAGACTCCTGGTGAGGTGCCTGAGGATTGGCGAAAGGCATGCAGAATGCCATTGTACAGAGGCAAAGGGGATAAAGGTGAGTGCTCAAATTTCAGATATATAAGTTTGTTGAGTACTCCTGGGAATTTATGTGGGAGGGTATTGATTGAGAGTGTGAAGGCATGTACAGAGCATCAGACTGAGGAAGAGCAGTGTGGTTTCAGAAGTGGTAGAGGATGTGTGGATCAGGCGTTTGCTTTGAAGAATGTATGTGATGTGAGAAATACTTAGAAAAGCAAATGGATTTGCATGTAGCAATATTGGATCTGGAGAAGGCATAAGATACACTTGATAGAGATGAGTTGTGGAAAGTATTAAGAATATATGGTGTGGGAGGCAAGTTGTTAGAAGCAGTGGAAAGTTTTTATCAAGGATGTAAGGCATGTGTACGAGTAGGAAGAGAGGAAAGTGATTGGCTCTCAGTGAATGTCGGTTTAGGGCAGGGATGCATGATGTCTCCATGGTTGTTTATTTTGTTTATGGATGGGGTTATTAGGGAGGTGACTGCAAGAGTTTTGGAAAGAGGGGCAAGTATGCAGTCTGTTATGGATGAGAGGGCTTGAGAAGTGAGTCAGTTGTTGTTCGCTGATGATACAGCGCTAGGGCTAATTCGGCTGAGAAACTGCAGAAGCTGGTGGCTGAGTTTGGTTAAGTGTGTGAAAGAAGAAAGCTGAGAGTAAATGCAAATAAGAGAAAGGTTATTAGGTACAGTAGTGTTGAGGGACAGATCAACTGCGAGGTAAGTTTGAATGAGAAAAACTGAAGGAAGTGAAGTGTTTTAGATATCTGGGAGTGGATCTGGCAGCGGATGGAACCATGGAGGCGGAGGTGAGTCATAGGGTGGGGGAGGGGTTGAATGCTCTGGGAGCGTTGAAAAATGTGTGGAAGTCGAGAACATTATCTTGGAAAGCAGAAATGGGCATGTTTTAAGGAATAGTGGTTCCAACAATATCATATTGTTGCGAGGCGTGGGCTATAGATAGGGTTGTGCGAAGGAGGGTGGATTTGTTGGAACTGAGATGCTTGAGGACCTTATGTGGTGTGAAATGGTTTGATCGAGTAAGTAATGAAAGGTTAAGAAAGATGTGTGGTAATTTAAAGAGTGTGGTTGAGAGAGCAGAAGAGAATGCATTGAAATGGTTTGGTCACATGGAGAGAATGAGTGAGTAAAGATTGACAAAGAGAAAATATGTGTCAGAGATGGAGGGAAAGAGGAGAGGTGGGAGACCAGTTTGGAGGTGGAACGATGGAGTGAAAAAGATTTTGAGCGATCGGGGCCTGAACATGCAGGAGGGTGAAAGACGTACAGAGAATAGAGTGAATTGGAACGATATGGTATGCCGGGGTCGGCGTGCTGTCATTGGATTGAACCAGGGCATGTGAAGCGTCTGGGGTAAACCATGGAAAGTTCTGTGGGGCCTGGATGTGGAAAGGTAGCTGTTGTTTTGGTGTTATACAGGACAGATAGAGACTGAGTGTGAACGATTGTGGCCTTTGTTGTCTTTTTCTAGCGCTACTTCTCTCGCATGGGGGAGGAGGGGGTTGTCACATCCTTTGTGGAGGGGTGGCGACGGGAATGAATAAAGGCAGCAAGTATGAATTATGTACATGCGAATATATGTGTATATCTATGTATGTATATATATGTATATGTTGAAATGTTTAGGTATGTATATGTGCGTGTTTGGACGTTTATTTATATACATGTGTATGCGTTTGGGTTGGGCCATTCTTTCTTTTGTTTCCTTGCGCTACCTCGCTAACGCGGGAGACAGCGACAAGGTATAATAAATAGATAATAAATACATGTTTAAGCTGATATTTGTATGTATATCTTTGTGTGTGTATAGGCGTTTATGCATGTATATGTGCATATGTGTGGATTGGCTATTCTTCGTTTGTTTCCTGGCGCTACCTCGTTGACACAGGAAACGAAGATTAAAAATAACCATTATAGACTAATAAATGAATATATATTAGACTACAAACAATACTGCATAAGCAGCCAGTACCATTTTGAAATCCATTCTTAATCTGACCTTTTTCTGAGCGAACTGTGACCCGCATTTTTTATGAATATCGTAAGTACTGATGTGAAACAAGAGAAGTAAATTTACAATGAAAAATACCGAACTCCGTTGAGTGTGTTCCGCTTCTTCGATCTTTGTTGCTCTTGTCCATTTTCATCCATTGCGATACCTAACCTGTTTTTGCTTTTCTAGGGACATAAATCTTGGAACATTCCAGGTAGACGAAGTAAAATTGGCGAAAGAAATGCCTCTTTTACTCACTATTATGTTGCTATTCGCTCTTGTGTTCAGTGTTTCATATGCGGTGAACGGACCTAGGCCATACGTGCAGGCGTTTATATGTAAATTACATCCCTCACTAAAACAGAGCTCAGTATATGAAAATTATTGCAATATTTCCAGAGTGCAAAGTAGGTGAGTGTTCTTTTGATTAGTTGTAAAATAGAACCTATTGCATAGTTGTGGGATCGTATTGGATCTTGGTTTTAACAAGATCTAAACTTTCCTCTCTCTTGATGAATCTATGGAGCTCGTGTATCATTTGAACAGAAAGGAACGAACAACATGCTATTCAACACCTCCAACTGGGATAGTCAGCGTTGTCAATCCTATCTTTCCATGAGGCTCAAATCCACGGGGTATCCACTCGCTACTTCAAAACTTTCATTTTAATCTACTTGTAAACTTTCATTGTCTGAAGTTTTGTAAATCACATTAAGGTCGTTACTAGTATCTCCAGTGTCTTACTGCATGTAATGTTTACATTGCTTTCGACAAACTAACAAGTTATTGCGATGTCACTCCTTCCTGTCCATGTCATTCTATCCTAGAACTATCAATTTCTGGTTTCGAAGCTAAACGTGGGCTAACAGAGGCATTCTCCGAGCTCACGCCGTTTTACCACACCACTCATCCTTCGACACCGATGATACATTAATTGTAGTAACGATGTTAACTCCAGTGAGAAGTGATAGAAATTCACGAATTTTAATAGCTGTTAAAAAACTAGTGGTGAATGATAATACCCATTGCTTGATGATTAATGGAATTATCATGGATGGGTTTGATGTAGGGATGAGGGTTACGGGAAGAAAAGCATTGCATTGGGGTGAGGAACGTGAAGCATGATGTGTCGGGCCTGTTTCTGATAATTACTACGAAGCAGCACAATGAAGACGTTTGATATGAAGATAAGATTTGTGATCAGGTTATTTAGTAGCCTTATCACGTGATTACACTTCACTGGTTGCTTCCTATTTTACCCTACATAGCACTCCAGTTTTCTCCACTTAATTGTTAAAATGCGATGGATGGAAAGCTTTCTTTTAACAAATCATTTTCTACAGGCTGGTCCTACCGAAGACTCACTGTAACATGTGATTATCGCATTCAAGAAAGGATACTTATTGTGAATCCAATCCATATAACACTACTGAATAATAATTTCCAAAAGCTCTTATGCTAATAATCCTACAGTATCCTGCACCCTGTGTAGATTATTGTCCATACTTCGTTATATATTTCTTATGAATGTTTATTCTATTTCGCATATTTCATTGGTTTCCTGTACTGTTGGATATGAGATGGGGATTCAGTAAAGAAGAAGTATGGCATAATATAAGACGTCAGTATAAATAGGTCCAATGGTAGACTTTTTCATCTAGTGTGGCGTGAGAACGGTGGAAGTGAAGTTCTGTGGTGGTGGTCGCCATTGTGGGATCGGTCACGTATTTGTTCGGAGTCATCATGTGTGATTTATACAGGTATCGATCTTGGCATTAGTCGATAAGGTTACAAGGGCTCAACATGATTTTGCCTAGGTTATAAGCCTTTAGGTAACTTATCGAAAATGCTCAAAGCGTTCACACCCAGCCTCTTAACATTATCAATGATAAATGGAAATATGACACAATGGCCATTATCTGGCGAACCGACATTTGCAGTTCATACCCATTTTACCAGGTTATCATATTTGCCTTACACGTTTCTACTGTGATGTCTCATACTAACCCCTCATATGATTAGTTCGTATGTATCACGTTTCTTAACATGCAGCGGCAAATATTTTCATGCTCTAATTAGATATTGCCAAAAGCTAATTAGGACCAGAGTTAATGTTTCTACATGAAGTAGCGTGGAGGATGCAGTAACTTAACTTTACAGAAAACAGATTACCATCATAATATACTACCTACGTTCCCATAATGAAGATTGCTGAACCACCACAACATATGAGTGCATCTGTGTGGTGCTGACCCTACCCATTCTCATGACAGCACAACACCGTACTATGCACATCGCCATCGTAAAACAAATACCATACTTTTGTTACAGGCTGTAAACTGTGAACCATTACATGGGACTGTTGATATGCTGCAAAACGAAATTCCTTTTTCATAATCTTTACAATGAAAAAGTTTGACAGCTTCTTAGGCAATTAGAATGAGAACAAAATAGGTAAGTAACCATTCAGATGCATCCTTTTTCCCACAAAAGAGGCCATAATAGCCACTCCTTACGACAAATTCAGCAAATATAAAGGTTCATTCTCGAGTTGGTAACATTTACTTCTGTTGGTTGAGGTAAGGATATGGCCCATGGATGTGTGTGTGTGTGTGTGTGTGTGTGTGTGTGTGTGTGTGTGTGTGCTAATCAAAGCGGGAGATGGGGTGGGGTTGGCGGTAGGGGTGGGGGAGGGGGGGTGTTATTATTATAGAATAGTTCAAACCTCCAGCACGAGCTGCGATTAACGTCCTGATTTGTGATTACCATCACTCAGCATTTTTGTTTATTCTTACATATTACTATATTTGCTTCGTAAGATATTACGTTGTATGTAGGTGTCAGCTGTCAGAGGAATCCTCTTTTACCCCTCTCCACTCTTCCCTCTTTACCTTGTCACCCCTCACACGCCGGCCCCAGTTGTCTCTCGCTCCTCCATCCCAGGTCACTAATGAAAGTTTCGAAGCAGCGAGCCGATACCTTCTGGTTTCACACTTTACGGAAAGAGAGGACTGACATCGCTGAGTGTCCCTGGTGTAAGTGGAGGCGGCCGTACTTTTGTGTAATATTGTTACTAAAGTCTTATTGTAGTTTGGGGTTATCCGACGATGCTTCTGCGCTAAAATTAAAAAGAAATAATCGAATCATTCGCTCAGGTCCAATAGCACTGACAGTATATTTGAGTAATGAATGCTTTGTTTCTTTGTAATAGGCTCTGAAGTTTCACCAATATTTTTTATAGGGGATTTTCCGAAGCACAACCCTTAAATGATAATACATTGTTATACAGAAAATACATTTAGAAATCTGTTTTAATAGAAACTGTTAAATGAGCAGATCCGTCTTAACAAAGCTGACCTTTCAAAAAGCAGGGCGACTACATCGGAAAAAAGCTACAGCGGTTGGTAAAACGTTTTATCGACTTACTTTCCCAAAAGGTAAACATTCTATCATGTGTTTTGAAAATCTTCCATATAATGTCTGCTGACTACCTCCCAGGTATTGGTACTGTAGCATAAATGTAGTGTTTTAGCTCTGTACTACAACCAATGTTTAACTGCAAGAAATAGCTCTTGATATCGATGCAACACTGGAGAGGTAGATTGCTATGAGGTTGAGTTGGGACGGGCCGTGGAGCTGAGGTCGACACATCCATAACTGTTGATAAGAACAGAGGATTAGGTGGTACCCTTTACGTTAATGACGTATGAGGAGGGAAGGGAGGTGGTGGCGATGATAACACTTAGAATAATGCTATTGTGTAGAGAGTTATGTTATCTCGCACAAGTGTTATAGGAGAAAACATTGTTGATTATAGAAGACGAACGTACGATTTAAAAAAGCCTCACCTGCCGCAAGTAAAGATATACCAATTGATTACATCAAGGTTTTCATGGGCTGGTTATAATTTTACTACAACGTTGGAACACTAACATCAAAAATAACAACTCTGGATAAAGGGTAACACTGATTACACTGGTCGAAAAAGATTTTGTTACATGAAAAGAAATATCTGTTCTTATGTATTTTTGTGTGCTGAATCCAAATTTGCTTTCAGAATTTTTCTATCACCCATATTTGTTTGTTCCAGCATACGCGCATACCATTATGTACATTATATATGTACCAGTGCCCTAAGGAGCATTTGAGACTAAAAGTCTAGCAAACGCAGCTATTTTAATTGCTTGTGAAGTACAATGGTTTCTTTTTGAAAGCACAATCCTAGATAAATGAGTAATCAGGGGCCTGCAAAAACTCGACTGGAAATGTTGGAACATTCAAACACTGCCCACTCCTGAGTAACAGTTTCAGGCTAGAACTCAATGTGTCAACAGTGTCTTTTCCACTTTGTTGACAGATTGTGCTTTTGTGTATTCAAGTGTTGTTCTGATACCCTATCCACCATTATAATGCTGAGAAACAGTGTAAATAGTCCGAATTCTTTCTGCTACATCTACGGTGAATTGACATTTATGTTGCAAAAAAAAATCTTTCACACCCATCATCAAATAATGCTATGAACATTAGTTTGGTTGTAAAGTTGTAAAGGATAAAATCTGCTCCCCATATTTTTCGTGTCACATGTGTCAGGCTTCTCACAGCATAAGCAAAAGGCTCTCGCCATATGCCTTTTGCCATTCCTCTGGTTTCGAGAGAACCCAAAGATAACGCTTCAGATTGCTACTTCTGCCTGACAAATGTGAATGACATAACATCAATATCTAATATCATACTGTTGAATAACCTGATCTACCATCTACTATGAGGTCATTACCTCACAGTCAGGAATTACCTGTGCCAGAGACTTCAAGAGACGTGACACTAAGTGGCGATGAGTCTGCTGATGAGAAAGTAGACCAAGTAGAGGAAAATTAATATCCAGCATTTTAAGCAAGCTGTTCTTCGAGTGAACCACGTTCACTGAATCAAAAAGATCTAAATGATCTCGTCCGCGATTTAAATTTGTCTAAGGAGCAAGCCGAACCATTGGATTCCAGGTTAAAGGGAAGGAATCTTCTCCAGAGTAAAACTAAAGTTTGTTTTTATAATGATCACCATGTAGTTTTCAAAGAATTTTTCTCCTTTAAAGATGGTCTGGTGTTTGCAATGATGTTCGTTCTCTTATGGAACCACTTGTCCAAAAATTGAATACAGATGAGTGGCGCTTGTTTATTGAATCATCAAAAGTAAGCTTGAGAGCTGTTCTACTCCACAATGGAAATAAGTTACCCTCCGTTCCTCTGGCTCACTCAGCTAACATGAAGGAATCGTATGATAAGATGTAGCTTTTTTTGGAGAAAATTGAAGATGGAGTCTTTAAGTGGTCTGTATATGGTGACCTAGAGGTTGTGGTACTTTTACTCTGTTGTTTCCTCTGTGAGTCGGACAACCGGGACAAGAAGAATCATTATTTAAAGATAGTGTGGCCAAAGCAAAAATCAACGACTCCACCGAAGAAGAATATCATCAATCATCCTCTCGTTGATGCAAAAATCAAGGAGGGTATTTTTGTATGACCAGACTAGGGAACTGCTTCGAGATGAAAAGTTAGATGAAATGCTACAAGAAGTTGAAAAGACTGCATGGCTGTCATTTAAGAGAGTTTGCAAAGATATTCTGTGGAATCATTGATCAGAAAACTGTGATGTGAAATATCTATTGACTTCATATAAAGCTCTGAGGTGCAATATGAATCTAAGGATTTACTTTTTGAACTCACACAGACTTTTTCCCGTAATCTCTTGGGTCAGTCAGTGATGAGCACAGCGAAAGGTTTCACCAGGACATTTTGGACATGGAAACGCGGTTCCAAGGAAAGTGGAGACGATCTATATTGGCAGATTACTACTGGACACTATGGAGAGATGTTCTTGAAGCCAAATATTGCCGAAAATCGTACACTTCTACATTTTGGAGGTAGATTTCTAAGTGTAGTACCAGCCTATTCAAGAATGGGTAATATACACTTATCTCAAGATTTGATTGCTCTGTCGCTTAAACCGTGCCTAATAGAAACATTCTAGAAACAAATTCGAATTCAGCGCAAAAAGTACTAAAGTTCTACCTATTTTAGTTGGTGGGAAAAAATAAGTTAAAATTTTGTTGATCAGTGATAAGCAAGGAAGTCGGCAACCTAAAGGGTAACTTCAGTAGTATGATTAGGGAGTAAGGACTAAAGGTATAATGTTGATTCCCTTGAAAACATTTCACTGATATTATCGAGTACACACACATTAGTCTGTCTTGAATGATGCGCATTCTCCCATTCTCTCATTCTTGCCTTTTATCGATGTGTTGATAACTAGGGAAATGATCATTCTTCCTTCAAGGTCTTCAGGGAACCTACCAACTCTGAGATATAGTCATTATTTTCTGTATAAGATTCTTCTGTAAAAATGTCTGAAGTTATGTCTATGATTTTAAGAGCATAAACATGGCAGACTTGTGTGATCATATAAGATGATATAGTACATATAGTACAGAGAAGATAACGGCCAAAGTGCTGTTATCGAAACTGTGATGTGACGAAGATGTGACCCAGAGCGCAGAAGAGGAAGACGAACTGTATCGATTCGGTGGCGTTGATAGAGGCGTTGTAGCCACTCTGCTGGACTGCTGCCTGGTGCTGACCTGGGGGACGACACACACATGTTAGTCTACATACAGTGCAGGAAGTCTAGTGAACAAGCTCTGCTGAAGCAGGATTTGGCCAGCAGGAGAAGAACCATCATAATGGGGCGGAAGGACTGGCGGGAGCTGCCTCGTCCTCTTGCCTGATGTGGTGCCTCCAGTTTCTTTGCCATCTGAAGTTTGCATCAGCCTTCACTCCTGCCTGCAGTAGCATGCTTGCCGACATGTTTCATGAGCTCCTCTTCGCCAACGGATCTACCTTGGCCACCAGTGATGCTACTACGTTTGTGAATCAAAAACCATTGCAACACAAACCTCGTCAGGTGGTAGTGTCCCGCAGTGTATCGAGACAGACTTCCCCAGAACTTTTTTAAAGGGGAAGTAAATGTTTATAGTTGTGTTACTGGAGTGATAGTTTTCATACGTGGTGCTTTGACAAGAAAATAGTGAAATTGGAAAAAATGTAGCTTAGACATTGAAGCTTATCGATACAGTGGTTAAATTGATGAAAACTACTATTGACTTTTGTGTAAATAAATTAGACATTTCCTTTTTCCATAGCCAGAGGTTGAACCATTATGTGACATTCATTTTTTTCTTTTCATTTCAAGCTAGAAGTTTCAGTTTTCTAAATTGTTTCTTACATTTTTCATATGTATATATATGTATGTGTGTGTGTGTGTGTATATGTGCGTGTGTGTGTGTATGTGTGTGTATGTGTATATATATATATATATATATATATATATATATATATATATATATATATATATATATATATATATATATATATATGTATATTATCCCTGCGGATAGGGGTGAAAGAATACTTCCCACGCATTCCTCGCGTGTCGTAGAAAGCGACTAGAGGGGACGGGAGCGGGGGGCCAGAAATCCTCCCCTCCTTGTATTTTTTTTAACTTTCTAAAATGGGAAACAGAAAAAGGAGTCACGCGGGGAGTGCTCATACTCCTCGAAGGCTCAGATTGGGGTGCCTAAATGTGTGGATGTAACCAAGATGTAAAAAAAGGAGAGATAGGTAGTATGTTTGAGGAAAGGAACCTGGATGTTTTGGCTCTGAGTGAAACGAAGCTCAAGGGTGAAGGGGAAGAGTGGTTTGGGAATGTCTTGGGAGTAAAGTCAGGGGTTAGTGAGAGGACAAGAGCAAGGGAAGGAGTAGCAGTACTCCTGAAACAGGAGTTGTGGGAGTACGTGATAGAATGTAAGAAAATAAATTCTCGATTAATATGGGTAAAACTGAAAGTTGATGGAGAGAGATGGGTGATTATTGGTGCATATGCACCTGGGCATGAGAAGAAAGATCATGAGAGGCAAGTGTTTTGGGAGCAGCTGAATGAGTGTGTTAGTGGTTTTGATGCACGAGACCGGGTTATAGTGATGGGTGATTTGAATGCAAAGGTGAGTAATGTGGCAGTTGAGGGAATAATAGGTATACATGGGGTGTTCAGTGTTGTAAATGGAAATGGTGAAGAGCTTGTAGATTTATGTGCTGAAAAAGGACTGATGATTGGGAATACCTGGTTTAAAAAGCGAGATATACATAAGTATACTTATGTAAGTAGGAGAGATGGCCAGAGAGCGTTATTGGATTACGTGTTAATTGACAGGCGCGCGAAAGAGAGACTTTTGGATGTTAATGTGCTGAGAGGTGCAACTGGAGGGATGTCTGATCATTATCTTGTGGAGGCTAAGGTGAAGATTTGTATGGATTTTCAGAAAAAAATAGTGAATGTTGGTGAAGAGGGTGGTGAGAGTAAGTGAGCTTGGGAAGGAGACTTGTGTGAGGAAGTACCAGGAGAGACTGAGTACAGAATGGAAAAAGGTGAGAACAGTGGAAGTAAGGGGAGTGGGGGAGGAATGGGATGTATTTAGGGAATCAGTGATGGATTGCGCAAAAGATGCTTGTGGCATGAGAAGAGTGGGAGGTGGGTTGATTAGAAAGGGTAGTGAGTGGTGGGATGAAGAAGTAAGAGTATTGGTGAAAGAGAAGAGAGAGGAATTTGGACGATTTTTGCAGGGAAAAAATGCAGTTGAGTGGGAGACGTATAAAAGAAAACAGGAGGTCAAGGAAACAGGAGGTCAAGAGAAAGGTGCAAGAGGTGAAAAAAACGGCAAATGAGAGTTGGGGTGAGAGAGTATCATTAAATTTTAGGGAGAATAAAAAGATGTTCTAGAAGTAGGTAAATAAAGTGCGTAAGACAAGGGAGCAAATGGGAACTTCAGTGAATTGCGCAAATGGGGAGGTGATAACAAGTAGTGGTGATGTGAGAAGGAGATGGAGTGAGTATTTTGAAGGTTTGTTGAATGTGTTTGATGATAGAGTGGCAGATATAGGGTGTTTTGGTCGAGGTGGTGTGCAAAGTGAGAGGGTTAGGGAAAATGATTTGGTAAACAGACAAGAGGTAGTAAAAGCTTTGCGGAAGATGAAAGCCGGCAAGGCAGCAGGTTTGGATGGTATTGCAGTGGAATTTATTAAAAAAGGGGGTGACTGTATTGTTGACTGGTTGGTAAGGTTATTTAATGTATGTATGACTCACGGTGAGGTGCCTGAGGATTGGCGGAATGCGTGCATAGTGCCATTGTACAAAGGCAAAGGGGATAAGAGTGAGTGCTCAAATTACAGAGGTATAAGTTTGTTCAGTATTCCTGGTAAATTATATGGGAGGGTATTGATTGAGAGGGTGAAGGCATGTACAGAGCATCAGATTGGGGAAGAGCAGTGTGGTTTCAGAAGTGGTAGAGGATGTGTGGATCAGGTGTTTGCTTTGAAGAATGTATGTGAGAAATACTTAGAAAAGCAAATGGATTTGTATGTAGCATTTATGGATCTGGAGAAGGCATATGATAGAGTTGATAGAGATGCTCTGTGGAAGGTATTAAGAATATATGGTGTGGGAGGCAAGTTGTTAGAAGCAGTGAAAAGTTTTTATCGAGGATGTAAGGCATGTGTACGTGTAGGAAGAGAGGAAAGTGATTGGTTCTCAGTGAATGTAGGTTTGCGGCAGGGGTGTGTGATGTCTCCATGGTTGTTTAATTTGTTTATGGATGGGGTTGTTAGGGAGGTGAATGCAAGAGTTTTGGAAAGAGGGGCAAGTATGAAGTCTGTTGGGGATGAGAGAGCTTGGGAAGTGAGTCAGTTGTTGTTCGCTGATGATACAGCGCTGGTGGCTGATTCATGTGAGAAACTGCAGAAGCTGGTGACTGAGTTTGGTAAAGTGTGTGAAAGAAGTAAGTTAAGAGTAAATGTGAATAAGAGCAAGGTTATTAGGTACAGTAGGGTTGAGGGTCAAGTCGATTGGGAGGTGAGTTTGAATGGAGAAAAACTGGAGGAAGTGAAGTGTTTTAGATATCTGGGAGTGGATCTGGCAGCGGATGGAACCATGGAAGCGGAAGTGGATCATAGGGTGGGGGAGGGGGCGAAAATTCTGGGAGCCTTGAAGAATGTGTGGAAGTCGAGAACATTATCTCGGAAAGCAAAAATGGGTATGTTTGAAGGAATAGTGGTTCCAACAATGTTGTATGGTTGCGAGGCGTGGGCTATGGATAGAGTTGTGCGCAGGAGGATGGATGTGCTGGAAATGAGATGTTTGAGGACAATGTGTGGTGTGAGGTGGTTTGATCGAGTAAGTAACGTAAGGGTAAGAGAGATGTGTGGAAATAAAAAGAGCGTGGTTGAGAGAGCAGAAGAGGGTGTTTTGAAATGGTTTTGGCACATGGAGAGAATGAGTGAGGAAAGATTGACCAAGAGGATATATGTGTCGGAGGTGGAGGGAACGAGGAGAAGAGGGAGAGCAAATTGGAGGTGGAAAGATGGAGTGAAAAAGATTTTGTGTGATCGGGGCCTGAACATGCAGGAGGGTGAAAGGAGGGCAAGGAATAGAGTGAATTGGAGCGATGTGGTATACCGGGGTTGACGTGCTGTCAGTGGATTGAATCGGGGCATGTGAAGCGTCTGGGGTAAACCATGGAAAGCTGTGTAGGTATGTATATTTGCGTGTGTGGACGTATGTATATACATGTGTATGGGGGGGGTGGGTTGGGCCATTTCTTTCGTCTGTTTCCTTGCGCTACCTTGCAAAGGCGGGAGACAGCGACAAAGCAAAAAAAAAAAAAATAATAAAAGCCAACTAAATCAAATGCTTTAGTGATTATGAACAAATATGATTATAAAGAAAAATTATGCCATCTGAGTGATACATACTGTGAACTAATCAGGGATCCAATGGAAAAACGCAGCAGAAAATTCCATAAAGAGATAAAAGTTTGTTGAAAGGCAGGGAAAATTTGATAAAACAGGTTTCAACACAGAACCTTCAACAGCATATATGTATGACTTCATCAAGCCCCATAGACCAAACAATCCCCTAGGGCCAATCATGAGCTTTATAGGTTCTACCACATATTAAGATATGCAAGTGGCTAGAGACATTAATGTCTCCTTTACTGGACACCATTTCAGATTCATTCATAAAGAAACAGCGAGGATTTCGTTAGAAAGCTGAATTCCCTAAATGTAAAATATCCTAATAGATTAGTGAGTTTTGATGTGAAATCGCTGTTCATCAACGTCCAGGTATATGATGTATTAACTTTTCTCCCAAACATCTTGGGAAACAACACTGAAGGCATCCCCAGTAAAAAAAAAAAAATGATTAAACTAATCAGATTTTGTGTAGCAAATTCATATTTTGTGTTTGGGGGCAAATATCATACACAACACTTCGGTATGGCCACGGGTAATCCTCTCTCCTCACTGTTGGCGAATATTGAGATAGAGTATTTTGAAAGAAATTTGCTAAACACATACAATAAAGGAATAAAACATAGTTTGGCTCCGATATCTGGACGACTTACTTTGCTTTTCGCCTAATGATCTATCCATTGAGGACTTTCTGCATAAGTTAAACTCGTTACCTCCCTTCATTATATTTACTCATGAAGTCGAAATGAATAATAGGTTACCTTTCTTGGATGTAGAGATTATCAGGAAGAAAGTTGTCTTGAAAATTAAGGTTTACACACAACTTACAAATATAATGTCTTACATCCTCTATTATTCAAAATCATCATATTAATGGAAAATATTCGATATCCATATCTATGTACCTGAGAGCATAGAGTATTTCAGATCTTAAGCTTTTTGATGATGAATTGAAAATGACTCAGCACACTCGACAGAAGCTAACATATTCAGTATATCTTATCTATAATTATTATGCTTTGTCATTGTCTCCTGCGTTAGCGAGGTAGCGCAAGGAAACAGACGAAAGAATGGCCCAACCCAACCTCATACACATGTATATATACACACTTGCACAAACGCAAATATACATACCTTTACATCTCAAAGTATACATATATGTACACACACAGACATATACATATATACATAGGTACATAATTCATACTGCCTGCCCTTCTTCAATCCCGTCGCCGCCTCGCCACACAAGAAATAACAACCCCCTACCCCCACATGTGCGCGAGGTAGCTATACGAAAAGACAACAAAGGCCACATTCGTTCACACTCAGTCTCTGTCATTTATAATGCACCGAAAAAACAGCTCCCTCTCCACATCCAGGCCCAACAGAACTTTCCGTAGTTTACCCCAGACGCTTCACATGCCCTGGTACAATCCATTGACAGCACGTCGACCTCGGTATACCACATCGTTCCAATGAACTCTATTCCTTGCATTCCTTTCACCCTCTGCATGTTCAGCCCCGAGCACTCAAATCTTCTTCACTCCATCTTTCCACCTCCAAGTCTGTCTCCCACTTCTCTTCGTTCCCTCCACCTCTGACACATATATCCTCTTGGTCAATCTTTCCTCACTTATTCTCTGAATGTGACCAAATTATTTCAAAAAAAAATCCTCTTCTGCTATCTCAACCAGTCTTTTTATTACTATACATCTCTCTTACCCTTTCATTACTTACTCGATCAAACCACCTAACACCACATATTGTCTTCAAACATCTCATTTCCAGCACATCCACCCTCCTCCGCACAACTCTATCTGTAGCCCACGCCTCACAACCATATAACATTATTGGAACCAGTATTCCTTCAAACATACCCATTTTTGCTTTCCAAGATAACGTTACCGACTTCCACACATTTTTCAATGCTCCCAAAACTTTCGCCCCCTCCCTCACCCTAAGATTAACTTCCGCTTCCTTGGTTCTATCCGCTACCAAATCCACTCCCAGATATCTAAAACACTTCACTCCCTCCAGTTTTTCTCCATTCAAACTTACCTTCCAATTGACTTGTCCCTCAACCCTATTGTACCTAATAACCTTGCTCTTATTCACATTTACTCTTAACTTTCTTCTTTCACACACTTTCCCAACTCAGTCACGAGCTTCTGCAGTTTCTCACACGAATCAGCTACCAGCGCTTTATCATCAGCGAACAACTGACTCACATTACAAGCTCTCTCATCCACAACAGACTGCATTCTTGCCTCTCTTTTCAAAACTCTTCCATTCACCTCCCTAAAAACACCATCCATAAACAAATTAAACAACCATAGAGACATCAGGCAGCCCTGCCGCAAACCAACATTCACTGAGAACCAATAACTTTACTCTCTTCCTACACGTACACATGCCTTACATCCTCGATAAAAACTTTTCACTGCTTCTAACAACTTACCTCTGAAACCATATATTCTTAAATCCTTCCACAAAGCATCTCTATCAACTCTATCTATCATATGCCTTCTCCAGATCAATAAATGCTACATACAAATCCATTTGTTTTTCAAAGTATTTCTAACATAATATCTTCAAAGCAAACACCTGATCCACACATCCTCTACCACTTCTGAATCCACACTGCTCTTCCCTAATCTGATGCTCTGTACATGCCTTCATCCTCTCAATCAATACCCTCTCATATAATTTACCAGGAATACTCAACAAACTTATACCTCTGTAATTTGATCACTCACGTTTATCCCCTTTGCCTTTGTCCAATGGCCCTATGCAAGCATTGCGCCAATCCTTAGGCATCTCACCGTAAGTCATATATAAATTAAGTAATGTTACCAACTAGTCAACAAAACAGTCATCCCCTTTTTTAATAAATTCCACTGCAATGCCATCCTAAGCTGCTGCCTTGCCGGCTTTCATTTCCCGCAAAGCTTTTACTACCTCTTCTCTGTTTACCAAATCATTCTCTATAGCCCTCTCACTTTGCACACCACCTCAACCAAAACACTCTATATTTGCCACTCTATCATCAAACACATTCAGCAAACCAAAATACTCATTCCATCTCCTTCTCACATCACCACTATTTGTTATCACCTCTCCATTAGCCCCCTTCACTGATGTTCCTATTTGTTCCCTTGTCTTATGCACTTTATTTACTTCTTTCCAAAACATCTTTTTATTCTCTGTGATATTCAATGATGCTCTCTCACCTCAATTCTCATTTGCCCTCTTTTTCACCTCTCGACCTTTCTCTTGACCTCCTGCCTCTTTCTTTTATACATCTACCAGTCATTTGTATTTTTTCCCTGCAATAATCGTCCAAATGCCTTTTTTTTCTCTTTCACTAATAATCTTACCTCTTCATCCCACCACTCACTACCCTTTCTAATCGCCCACCTCCTACGCTTCTCATGCCATAGGCATCTTTTGCGTAAGCTATCACTGCTTCCCTAAATACATCCCATTTCTCCCTCACTCAACTTACGTCCTTTACTCTTACCTTTTTCAAATCTGTACTCAGTCTCTCCCGGTACTTCCTCACAAAAGTTTCTTTCCCAAGTTCACTTACTCTCACCACTCACTTCACACCAACATTATTTCTTCTTCACTAAAAACCTATACAAATCTTCACCTTCGCCGAAAGAAGATAATGATCAGACATCCCTCCAGTTGCAGCTCTCAGCTCATTAACATCCAAAAGTCTCTTCTTCGCGCGCCTATCAATTAACACGTAATGCAATAACGCTCTCTGGTCATCTCCTACTTGTATGTATACATATACTTACGTATATCTCTCTTTTTAAACCAGGTATTCCCAATCACCAGTCCTTTCTCAGCACATAAATGTACAGGCTCTTCACCATTTCAAGTTGCAACAATAAACTCCCCATGTACACCAATTATTCCCTCAACTGCCACATTACTCACCTTTGCATTCAAATCACCCATCACTAAAACCCGGTCTCGTGCATCAAAACTACTAACACACTCACACAGCTGCTCCCTTGCCCCTCATGATGTTTATTCTCATACCCAGTTGCATATGCACCAATAATCACCCATCTCGTGTCATCCACCTTCTGTTTTAACAATATCAATCTAGAGTTTACTTTCTTACACTCTATAACATACGCCCACCACTCCTGTTTCAGGAGCAGTGCTACTTCTTCTCTTGCTCTTGTCCACTCACTAACCCTTGACTTTACTCCCAAGACATTCCCAACCCAATCTTGCCTTAACCCTTTAGCTTCCTTTCACTCAGTGAGAAAAATCGAGGTACCTCTCCTCAAACATACTACCTATCTCTCCTTTTTTCTCATCTTGGTTACATCCACACACATTTAGACACCCCAATCTGACCCCTCGAGCAGGATGAGCACTCGCCGCGTGACTCTTTCTTCTCCTTCACCTTTTAGAAAGTTAGAATACAAGGAGGGGAGGGTTTCTAGCCCCCCGCTCCCGTTCTCTTCAGTCGCCTTCTACGACACGTGAGGAATGCGTGGGAAGTATACGGGGATAGGGGAGATAGAATAATTCCCACGCATTCCTCACGTGTAGTACAAGGCGACTAAAGAGGAAGGGAGCGGGGGTTAGAAACCCTCCCCTCTTTGTATTTTAACATTCTCAAAGGGGAAAGAGTAAGAAGGAGTCACGAGGGGAGTGCTCATCCTCCTCGAAGGCTCAGAGTGGGGTGTCTAAATGTGTGTGGATGTAACCAAGATGAGAAAAAAGGAGAGATAGGTAGTGTGTTTGAGGAAAGGAACCTGGATGTTTTGGCTCTGAGTGAAACGAGGCTCTAGGATAAAGGGGAACAGTGGTTTCGGAATTTCTTGGGAGAAAAGTCAGGGGTTAGTGAGAGGACAAGAGCAAAGGAAGGAGTAGCACAACTTCCGAGAGAGGAGTGGTGGGAGTATCTGATAGAGTCTAAGAAAGTAAATTCTAGATTGACAAGGGTAAAACTGAAAGTGGATGGAGAAGAATGTGTGATTATTCGTGCATATGCACCTGTGCATGAGAAGAAAGATCAAGAGAGGCAAGTGTTTTGGGATCAGCTGAGTGAGGGTGTTAGTAGTTTTGATGCACGAGAGTGTTATAGAGATGGGTTATTTGAATTCAAAGGTGAATAATGTGACAGTTAAGCAAACAATTGGAATATATGGGGTGATCAATGTTGCAAATGGAAATGGTGAAGAGCTTGTCGATTTATGTGCTGAAAAAGCACTGGTGATTGGGAATACCTGGTTTAAAAAGAGTCATACATAAGTATACGTATGTAAGTAGGAGAGATGGCCAGAGAGCGTTATAGGATTACGTGTTAATTATAGGCTCGCGAAAGAGAGACTTTTGTATGTTAATGTGCTGAGAGGTGCAACTGGAGGGATGTCTGATCATTATCTTGTGGAGGCGAAGTTGAAAATTTGCAGAGGTTTTCAGAAACGAAAAGAGAAAGTTGTGGTGAAGATAGTGGTGAGAGTAAGTGAGCCTGGGAAGGAGAATTATGTTAGAAAGTACCATGAGAGACTAAGTATACAATGGAAAAAAGTGAGAACAAAGGACGTAAGGGGAGTGGCGGAGGAATGGGATGTATTTAGGGAGGCAGTGATGGCTTGTGCAAAAGATCATTAAATCTTAGGGAAAACAAAAACCTCTTTTGGAAGGAGGCAAATAAAGTGCTAAGACCAGGTAACAAATGGGAACATCGATGAAGGGTGCAGATGAGGTGATAACAAGTAGTGATAATGTGAGGAGATGGAGAGAGTACTTTGAAGGTTTTTTGAATGTGTTTGATGATAGAGTGGCATATATATGGTGTTTTTGTCGAGGTGGTGTGCAAAGTGAGAGGGTTAGGCAGAATAATTTGGTAAACAGAGAAGAGGTAGTAAAAGCTTTGCGGAAAATAGAAGTCGGAAAGGCAGCGGGTTTGGATAATACTGCAGTGGAATTTCATAAAAAAAGGGGGTGACTGCATTGTTGACTGGTTGGTAAGGTTATTTAATGTGTGTATGACTCAAGTTGAGGTGCCTGAGCATTGGCGGAATGCTTGCATAGTGCCATTGGACAAAGGCAAATGGGATAAAAGTAAGTGCTAAAATTACAGAGGTATAAATTTGTTGAGTATTCCCGGGAAATTATAAGGGAGGGTTTTGATTGAGAGTGTGAAGGCATGTACAGACCACCAGATTTGGTAAGAGCAGTGTGGTTTCAGAAGAGTTAGAGGATGTGTGAATCAGGTGTTTGCTTTGAAGAATGTAAGTGAGAAATACTTAAATGGATTTGTATGTAGCATTTATAGATCTGGAGAAGCCATATGATAGAGTTGATAGCGATGCTCTATGGAAGGTATTGACGATATATGACGTGGGAAGCGAATTATTAGAAGCAGTGAAAAGATTTTATCGAGGATGTAAGGCATGTGTACGTGTAGAAAAAGAGGAAACTGATTGGATCTCAGTAAATGGTTTGGTTTGCGGTAAGGATGCGTTTAATTTGTTTATGGATGGGGTTGTTAGGGAATTGAATACAAGAGTTTTGTTAAGAGGGGCAAGTTAATAACTGATATGGCATTACCACGAGAAATATGATTTAATCTTCGGTCATTAAATAGACAAAGAATTATAATCTTAATATAAGTAAAGGTCTATTCAAATTAGATACCTTTATTGATGATAAAATTTGTAAAATGATAAGTTTATGTATATCAAATGACTTATATTTCTCTCTTGTGTCCCACTTGATGATGCGATTATTACACGAAAGTTTGCTTGGGAACTTGTGTTTCATTTCCCCCGTGGACTCATAGGAATATCTTGATAATGCGCAAAATTGTATCCTTTCCAAAAAAAAAAAAAAAAAAATATATATATATATATATATATATATATATTTTTTTTATACTTTGTCGCTGTCTCCCGCGTTTGCGAGGTAGCGCAAGGAAACAGACGAAAGACACGGCACAACCCCCCCCCCATACACATGTATATACATACGTCCACACACGCAAATATACATACCTACACAACTTTCCATGGTTTACCCCAGACGCTTCACATGCCTTGATTCAATCCACTGACAGCACGATCAACCCCGGTATACCACATCGCTCCAATTCACTCTAATCCTTGCCCTCCTTTCACCCTCCTGCATGTTCAGGCCCCGATCACACAAAATCTTTTTCACTCCATCTTTCCACCTCCAATTTGGTCTCCCTCTTCTCCTCGTTCCCTCCACCTCCGACACATATATCCTCTTGGTCAATCTTTCCTCACTCATTCTCTCCATGTGCCCAAACCACTTCAAAACACCCTCTTCTGCTCTCTCAACCACGCTCTTTTTATTTCCACATATCTCTCTTACCCTTACGTTACTCACTCGATCAAACCACCTCACACCACACATTGTCCTCAAACATCTCATTTCCAGCACATCCATCCTCCTGCGCACAACTCTATCCATAGCCCACGCCTCGCAAACATACAACATTGTTGGAACCACTATTCCTTCAAACATACACATTTTTGCTTTCCGAGATAATTTTCTCGACTTCCACACATTCTTCAAGGCCCCCAGAATTTTCGCCCCCTCCCCCACCCTATGATCCACTTCCGCTTCCATGGTTCCATCCGCTGCCAGATCCACTCCCAGATATCTAAAAACACTTCACTTCCTCCAGATTTTCTCCATTCAAACTCACCTCCCAATTGACTTAACCCTCAACCCTACTGTACCTAATAACCTTGCTCTTATTCACATTTACTCTTAACTTTCTTCTTTCACACACTTTACCAAAATCAGTCACCAGCTTCTGCAGTTTCTCACATGAATCAGCCACCAGCGCTATATCATCAGCGAACAACAACTGACTCACTTCCCAAGCTCTCTCATCCGCAACAGACTTCATACTTGCCCCTCTTTCCAAAACTCTTGAATTTACCTCCCTAACAACCCCATCCATAAACAAATTAAACAACCATGGAGACATCACACACCCCTGCCGCAAACCTACATTCACTTTTCCTCTCTTCCTACACGTACACATGCCTTACATCCTCGATAAAAACTTTTCAATGCTTCTAACAACTTTCCTCCCACACCATATATTCTTAATACCTTCCACAGAGCATCTCTATCAACTCTATCATATGCCTTCTCCAGATCCATAAATGCTACATACAAATCCATTTGCTTTTCTAAGTATATATATATATATATATATATATATATATATATATATATATATATATATATATATATATATATATATATATATATATATATATATATATATATATATATATGTATACATATATAGTGAAATTGGAGAAAATGAATCTTAGACATTGAAGCTTATTGATAGAGTGGTTAAATTGATGAGAACTGCTATTGACGTTTGTATAAATAAATTATACATTTCCCTTTTCTATAGCCAGAGGTTGAACCATTATGTGACATTCATTTTCTCATTTCATTTCAAGCTAGAAGTGTCAGTTTTCTAAATTGTTTCCTACATTTTTCATACGTATATTTATGTATATGTGTGTGTGTGTATATGTGCGTATGTATGTGTATGTATATATATATATATATATATATATATATATATATATATATATATATATATATATATATATATATATATATATATATATATATATATATATATATATATATATATATATATATATATATATTATCCCTGGGGATAGGGGTGAAAGAATACTTCCCACGCATTCCTCGCGCGTCATAGACAGCGACTAGAGGGGACGGGAGCGGGGGGCCGGAAATCCTCCCCTCCTTGTATCTTTTAACTTTCTAAAATAGGAAACAGAAAAAGTCACGCGGGGAGTGCTCATCCTCCTCGAAGGCTCAGACTGGGGTGTCTGAATGTGTGTGGGTGTAACCAAGATGTGAAAAAAGGAGAGATAGGTAGTATGTTTGAGGAAATGAACCTGGATGTTTTGGCTCTGAGTGAAACGAAGCTCAAGGGTAAAGGGGAAGAGTGGTTTGGGAATGTCTTGGGAGTAAAGTCAGGGGTTAGTGAGAGGACAAGAGCAAGGGAAGGAGTAGCAGTCTTCCTGAAACAGGAGTTGTGGGAGTATGTGATAGAATGTAAGAAAGTATATAATCGATTAATATGGGTAAAACTGAAAGTTGATGGGGAGAGATGGGTGATTATTGGTTCATATGCACCTGGGCATGAGAAGAAAGATCATGAGAGGCAAGTGTTTTGGGAGCAGCTGAATGAGTGTGTTAGTGGTTTTGATGCACGAGACCGGGTTATAGTGATGGGTGATTTGAATGCAAAGGTGAGTAATGAGGCAGTTGAGGGAATAATTGGTATACATGGGGTGTTCAGTGTTGTAAATGGAAATGGTGAAGAGCTTGTAGATTTATGTGCTGAAAAAGGACTGGTGATTGGGAATACCTGGTTTAAGAAGCGAGATATACATAAGTATACGTATGTAAGTAGGAGAGATGGCCAAAGAGCGTTATTGGATTACGTGTTAATTGACAGGCTCGCGAAAGAGAGACTTTTGGATGTTAATGTGCTGAGAGGTGCAACTGGAGGTATGTCTGATCATTATCTTGTGGTGGCTAAGTTGAAGATTTGTATGGGTTTTCAGAAAAGAAGAGTGAATGTTGGGGTTAATAGGGTGGTGATAGTAAGTGAGCTTGGGAAGGAGACTTGTGTGAGGAAGTACCAGGAGAGACTGAGTACAGAATGGATAAAGGTGAGAACAAGGGAAGTAGGGGGAGTGGGGGAAGAATGGGATGTATTTAGGGAATCAGAGATGGATTGCGGAAAAGATGCTTGTGGCATGAGAAGAGTGGGAGGTGGGTTGATTAGAAAGTGTAGTGAGTGGTGGGATGAAGAAGTAAGATTATTAGTGAAAGAGAAGAGAGAGGCATTTGGACGATTTTTGCAGGGAAAAAATGCAATTGAGTGGGATATGTATAAACGAAAGAGACAGGAGGTCAAGAGAAAGGTGCAAGAGGTGAAAAAGAGGGCAAATGAGAGTTGGGGTGAGAGAGTATCATTAAATTTTAGGGAGAATAAAAAGATGTTCTGGAATGAGGTAAATAAAGTGCGTAAGACAAGGGAGCAAATGGGAACTACATTGAAGGGCGCATATGGGGAGGTGATAACAAGTAGTGGTGATGTGAGGAGAGGGAGTGAGTATTTTGAAGGTTTGTTGAATGTGTTTGATGATAGAGTGGCAGATATAGGGTGTTTTGGTCGAGGTGGTGTGCAAAGTGAGAGGGTTAGGGAAAATGATTTGGTAAACAGAGAAGAGGTAGTAAAAGCTTTGCGGAAGATACTCAATCCATCTCCTTCTCACATCACCACTCCTTGTTATCACCTCCCCATTTGCGCCCTTCACTGAAGTTCCCATTTGCTCCCTTGTCTTACACACTTTACTTACACTTTATATATATATATATATATATATATATATATATATATATATATATATATATATATATATATATATATATATATATATATATATATATATATATATATATATATATATATATATATATATGAATATATATATATATATATATATATATATATATATATATATATATATATATATATATATATATATATATATATATATATATATATATATATATATATATATATATATATATATATATATATTTTTTTTTTTTTTTTTTTTCATACTATTCGCCATTTCCCGCATTAGCGAGGTAGCGTTAAGAACAGGGGACTGGACCTTTGAGGGAATATCCTCACCTGGCCCCCTTCTCTGTCCCTTCTTTTGGAAAAAAAAAAAAAAAAAAAAAAAAAAAAAAAAAAACCTCCCACACACACACATGTATATACATCCACCTCCACACAAGCAAATATACATACTTATACATCTCAATGTACACAAATATATACACACACAGACATATACATATATACACATGTACATAATTCATACTGTCTGACTTTATTTGTTCCCATCGCCACCTCGCCACACATGGAATAACAACCCCCTCCCCCCTCATGTGTGCGAGGTAGCGCTAGGAAAAGACACCAAAGGCCCCATTCGTTAACACTTAGTCTCTAGCTGTCATGTAATAATACACCGAAACCACAGCTCCCTTTCCACATCCAAGCCCCACACACTTTCCATGGTTTACCCCAGACGCTTCACATGCCCTGGTTCAATCTATTGACAGCACGTCGACCCCGGTATACCATATTGTTCCAATTCACTCTATTCCTTGCACGCCTTTTACCCTCCTGCATGTTCACGCCCCGATCACTCAAAATCTTTTTCACTTCATCTTTTCACCTCCAATTTGGTCTCCCACTTCTCCTCGTTCCTTCCACCTCCGACACATATATCCTCTTGGTCAATCTTTCCCCACTCATTCTCTCCATGTGACCAAACCATTTCAAAACACCCTCTTCTGCTCTCTCAACCACACTCTTTTTATTTCCACACATCTCTCTCATCCTTACATTACTTAGTCGATCAAACGACATCACACCACATATTGTCCTCAAACATCTCATTTCCAGCACATCCACCCTCCTGCGCACAACTCTATCCATAGCCCACCCTCGCAACCATACAACATTGTTGGAACCACTATTCCTTCAAACATACCCATTTTTGCTTTCCGAGATACCGTTCTCGACCTCTAAACATTTTTCAAGGCTCCCAGAATCTTCGCCCCCTCCCTCACCCTATGATTCACTTCCGCTTCCATGGTTCGACCCGCTGCCAGATCCACTCCCAGATATCTAAAACACTGTACTTCCTCCAGTTTTTCTCCATTCAAACTTACCTCCCAATTGACTTGACTCTCAACCCTACTGTACCTAATAACCTTGCTATTATTCACATTTACTCTTAACTTTCTTCTTTCACATACTTTACCAAACTCAGTCACCAGCTTCTGCAGTTTCTCACATATATCAGCCACCAGCGCTGTATCATCAGCGAACAACAACTGCCTCACTTCCGAAGCTCTCTCATCCACAAGAAACTCCATACTTGTCCCTCTTTCCAAAACTCTTAAATTCACCTCCCTAAGAACCCCATCCATGAACAAATTAAACAACCATGGAGACATCACACACCCCTGCCGCAAACCTGCATTCACTGAGAACCAATCACTTTCCTCTCTTCCTACACGTACATATGCCTTACATCCTCGATAAAAACTTTTCACTGCTTCTAACAACTTGCCTCCCACATCATATATTCTTAATACCCTCCACAGAGCATCTCTATCAACTTTATCATATGATTTCGCCAGATCCATACATGCTACATACAAATACACTTGATTTTCTAATTCTCACATACATTCTTCCCCTACCACTTCTGAAACCACACTGCTCTTCCCCAATCTGATGCTCTGTACATGCCTTCACCCTCTCAATCAATACCCTCCCATACAATTTACCAGGTATACTCAACAATCTTATACATCTGTAATTTGAGCACTCACTCTTATCCCCTTTGCCTTTGTAGAATGGCATTATGCAAGCATTCCCCCAATCTTCAGACACCTCACCATGAATCATACGTACATTAAATAACCTTGCCAACCAGTCAACAATGCAGTCACCCAGTTTTTTTAAAAATTCCACTTTAATACCATCCAAACCTGCTCTCTTGCCGGCTTTCATCTTCTGCAAAGCTTTTACCACATCTTCTCTGTTTGCCAAATCATTTTCCCTAATCCTCTCACTTTGCACACCACCTCGACTAAAACAACCTATATCTGCCACTCTATCATCAAACACATTCAACAAACATTCAAAATACTCACTGCATCTCCTTCTCACATCACCACTACTTGTTATCACCTCCCCATTAGCCCCCATCACTGAAGTTCCCATTTGCTCCCTTGTGTTACGCACTTTATTTATCTCCTTCCAAAACATCTTTTTGTTCTCCCTAAAATTTAATGATACTTTCTTACCCCACTCTCATTTGCCCTCTTTTTCACCTCTTCCACCTTTCTCTTGACCTCCTGCCTCTTTCTCTTATAACATCTCCCGCTCATTTGCATTATTTCCCTGCAAATATCGTCCAAAAGCCTCTGTCTTCTCTTTCACCAATAATCTCACTTCTTCATCCCACCGCTGAAAACCCTTTCTAATCAACCCACCTCCCACGTTTCTCACGCCACAACCATCTTTTGCGCACGCCATCACTGCTTCCCTATATACATCCCATGCCTACCCAACTCCCCTTACATCCTTTCTTCTCACATTTTTCCATTCTATATTCAGTCTCTCCTGGTACTTTCTCACACAAGACTCTTTCCCAAGCTCACTTACTCTCACCACTCTCTTCACCGCAACATTCTCTCTTCTTTTCTGAAAACCCTTACAAATCTTCACCTTCGCCTCCACAAGATAATGATCAGACATCCTTCCAGTTGCACCTCTCAGCACATTAACATCCAAAAGACTCTTCCGCGCCCCTATCAATTAACACATAATCCATTAACGCTCTGTGGCCATACCTCCTACTTACATTCGAGTACTTTTGTATATCTCGCTTTTAAACCAGGTGTTCCCAATCACCAGTCCTTTTTCAGTACATAAATCTACAAGCTCTTCACTATTTCCATTTCCAACACTGAACACCCCATGTATACCAATTATTCCCTCAACAGCCACATTACTCACCCTTGTGTTCACATCACCCATCACTATAACCCGGTCTTGTGAATCAAAACCACTAACACACTCAGCTGCTCCCAAAACACTTTCCTCTCATGATCTTTCTTCTCGTGTCCAGGTGCATATGCACCAATAATCACCCATCTTTCTCTATCAACTTTCAGTTTTACCCATATCAATCTACAATTTACTTTCTTTCACTCTATCACATACTCCCAAAAGTCCTGTTTCAGGAGTAGTGCTACTCCTTCCCTTGCTCTTGTCCTCTCACTAACCCCTGACTTTACTCCCAAGAAATTCCCAAGCCACTCTTCCCCTCTACCCTCGAGCTTCGTTTCACTCAGAGCCAAAACATCCAGGTTCCTTTAATCAAACATATTACCTATCTCTCCTTTTTTCCCATCTTGGTTTCATCCACACACATTTAGACACACCAGTGTAAACCTTCGAGGAAGATGAGCACTCCCCGCGTGACTCCTTCTTCTGTTTCCCCTATTAGAAAGTTAAAATACAAGGAGGGGAGGGTTTCTGACCCACCGCTCCCGTCCCCTTTAGTCGCCTTCTAAGACAGGTGAGGAATGCCTGGGAATTATTCTTTGTCCCCTATTCCCAGGGATATATATATATATATATATATATATATATATATATATATATATATATATATATATATATATATATATATATATATATATATATATATATATATATATATATATATATATATATATATATATATATATATATATATAAATATATATATATATATATATATATATATATATATATATATATATATATATATATATATATATATATATATATATATATATATATATATATATATTTTTTTTTTTTTTTTTTTTATACTTTGTCGCTGTCTCCCGCGTTTGCGAGGTAGCGCGAGGAAACAGACGAAAGAAATGGCCCAACCCCCATACACACGTACATACACACGTCCACACACGCAAATATACATACCTACACAGCTTTCCATGGTTTACCCCAGACGCTTCACATGCCTTGATTCAATCCACTGACAGCACGTCAACCCCTGTATACCACATCGCTCCAATTCACTCTATTCCTTGCCCTCCTTTCACCCTCCTGCATGTTCAGGCCCCGATCACACAAAATCTTTTTCACTCCATCTTTCCACCTCCAATTTGGTCTCCCTCTTCTCCTCGTTCCCTCCACCTCCGACACATATATCCTCTTGGTCAATCTTTCCTCACTCATTCTCTCCATGTGCCCAAACCATTTCAAAACACCCTCTTCTGCTCTCTCAACCACGCTCTTTTTATTTCCACACATCTCTCTTACCCTTACGTTACTTACTCGATCAAACCACCTCACACCACACATTGTCCTCAAACATCTCATTTCCAGCACATCCATCCTCCTACGCACAACTCTATCCATAGCCCACGCCTCGCAACCATACAACATTGTTGGAACCACTATTCCTTCAAACATACCCATTTTTGCTTTCCGAGATAATGTTCTCGACTTCCACACATTTTTCAAGGCTCCCAAAATTTTCGCCCCCTCCCCCACCCTATGATCCACTTCCGCTTCCATGGTTCCATCCGCTGACAGATCCACTCCCAGATATCTAAAACACTTCACTTCCTCCAGTTTTTCTCCATTCAAACTCACCTCCCAATTGACTTGACCCTCAACCCTACTGTACCTAATAACCTTGCTCTTATTCACATTTACTCTTAACTTTCTTCTTCCACACACTTTACCAAACTCAGTCACCAGCTTCTGCAGTTTCTCACATGAATCAGCCACCAGCGCTGTATCATCAGCGAACAACAACTGACTCACTTCCCAAGCTCTCTCAACCCCAACAGACTTCATACTTGCCCCTCTTTCCAGGACTCTTGCATTTACCTCCCTAACAACCCCATCCATAAACATATATATATATATATATATATATATATATATATATATATATATATATATATATATATATATATATATATATATATATATATATATATATATATATATATTTATATATATATATATATATCTATATATATATATATATATATATATATATATATATATATATATATATATATATATATATATATATATATATATACATATATATATATATATATATATATATATATATATATATATATATATATATATATATATATATATATATATATATATATATATATATATATATATATATATATATATATATATATATATATTATATATATATATATATATATATATATATATATATATATATATATATATATATATATATATATATATATATATATATAAATATATATATATATATATATATATATATATATATTAATATTGATATATTTTAATTTTGATTTCAAACTAGTTAGGTTTGATGTTTCCTCACTTTTCACTAAAGCTCCAGTTGATGACCTTTTAGAATATTTATTTGATGTCTTGGATAATATTCATTTACCTGTTTCAAAGTCTAGTTTTATTGAACTGAACTGTTAAAATTGTGTATAAAAGACTGTGTATTTCAATTTAATGGAGATTATTATTCTCAAAATTTGGTAAGTCAATGGGTAACCCTCTTTCACCTGTACTAAGTAATCTTTATATGGATTTTTTAAAAACAAAATTACTAAAGGATATCTTACCTTCTAATGCAATTTGGTTTAGGTAGGTAGATGATGTTCTTTGTGTTTGGCCAACAAATGAAAATTTACAAATATTTCTCCCCTTACTTAACAATTTAGTACCTTCCATCAAATTTACTGTAGATAATGAAAATAATGGTATGTTACCATTCTTAGATTGCATGATCCATAGACAAGAAAACAAGTTTATGTTTAGCATATATAGAGAACCCACCAATGTATGCTCATGTATCCATTATTACGCATCTCAACATGACAGAGTTAAATTATCATCATTTCAATCTATGTTCCTAAGGGCATTACGTGTTTGCAGTCCAGAGTTTATTGATGATGAATTTGAGAAGATATATTCCAATGGATCTAAGTTAAAGTACCCTAGATCTTTCATTGATAAATCCCTTAAGTTAGCAAAGAAATCATTTTATAGAGTTGAGCCCAAACCTCCCATTGACACCAAGAATCTTTTAGTTCTCCCTTTTAATAATATTTTCACTTTGCTTCCCATGTTGCTTAAATCCTTTAATGTAAATGTTGCCTTTAGTAACAATAATACTATAAAAAATATCTTAATCAGGAATTCACCAGAAAATTCTCTTGGTTGCATCTATAAAGTTCCTTGTGGAAACTGTGATGAATTTTATGTTGGTAAGACTGGTAAGGATCTTTCTGTTAGACTTAAGCAACAAAAATATAAGAACGGGACATGAATCAAATGCCTTTTTTAATCATGTTAAAAACTATGATCGTGATATTGACTGGAGTAACGCCATCTCAGTTGTTAACTCTAACTCTATTACGAAGAGAAATATCATTGAATCCTCTATTATTAAATACACAAAGAATTATAATCTAAATATTAGAAATGGTATATACAAATTAGATAACTTTATTGTTGATAAGATTTGTAAAATGATAAGTTTATGAACGCTCATTGTATGTTTTGGACAATCACATGTTTACCAAATGGCGTTCTAGCTTCGTCTCTTCGATGAATATCAACTAACTGGTATATTTCCCTCTTGTGTCTCCCCTGATGATGTCATTATTACACGAAAGTGCATTTGAGACTTTTAGTGTTTCATTTTCCCTGTGGACCCATAGGAATATCTTGATCACGCGCAAAATTGTGATCCTTTCCAATATATATATATATATATATATATATATATATATATATATATATATATATATATATATATATATATACGTACATAAATTAGAAAGGGTAGTGAGTGGTAGGATGAAGAAGTGAGATTGTTAATGGTAGACAATTGAGGCATTTGGACGATTTTTTGTATGGAAATAGTGCAGATGACTGGGATATGTATAAATGAAAAGGGCAGGATGTAAAGAGAAATGTGCAAGAGGCGAAAAAGAGGGCATATGATAGTTGTGGGGAGAGAGTATTAATAAATCTAAGGGAGAATAAAAAGATTTTTGGATGGATGTAAATAAAGTGCGTATGATAAAATAACAAATGGGAACATCGACGAAGGGGGCAAGTGGGGAGGTAATGACAGGTAGTGGTGATGTGAAAAGTAGATGGATTTTGTATTTTGAAGTTTTGCTTAATGTGTTAGATGACAGAATGTCTGATGTACGATTTTTTGGTGGAGGTAGTGTGGGAAGTGAGAGCGGTCAGGGTGGGTTGGGATGGTATTGCAGTGGAATTCATTAAAAAAGGGGTAACTGTGTTGTTGACTGGTTGGTAAGGATATTCAGTGTATGTATCGCTCATGGGGAAGTGCCTTAAGATTGGTGGAATGTATGAATATAGCTATCGTACAAAGGCAAAGGGGATAAAGATGAGTGTTCAAATTACAGAGGTATAAGTTTGTTGAATATTACGTTGGAAATTATATAGGAGGGTATTGATTGCGAGGGTGAAGGCATGTACAGACAATCAGATTGGGGAAGAACAGTGTGGTTTCAGAAGTGGTATATAATATCTGGATCAGGTTTTTGCTTTGAAGGATGTATGTGAGAAATTCTTAGAAAAACAATTGGATTTGTATGTAACGTTTATGGATAAGGAAAAGGCATATTATAACGTCGATAGAGATACTCTGTTGAAAGTATTAAGAGCATATAGTGTGGTAGGCAACTTGCTAGAAGCAGTGAAATCTTTTCTTGTCAAGGATGTAAGGCATGTGTGCGAGTAGGAAAAGAGGAACGTGATTCGTTTTCAGTGAATATTGGTTTGCGGCAAGGGTGTGTGATGTCTCAATGGTTGTGTAATTTGTTTATGGTTGGAGTTGTTAGTGAGGTGAATGCAAATGTTTTGTAGAAAGGGGTACGTATGCAGTCTGTTGTAGATGACAGGGCTTGGGAAGTGAGACAGTTGTTGTTCGTTAATGATACGGCGCTTGTGAAAAACTGCAGAAGCTGGTGACTGACTTTGGTAAAATGTGTGAAAGAAGAATGGTGAGAGTAAATGTGAATAAGAGCAAGGCTATTAGGTACAGTAGGGTTAAGGGAAAAGTCAACTGGGAGGTAAGTTTGAATGGAGAAAACCTTGAGGAAGTAAGTGTTTTAAATATCTGGGAATGGATCTGGCTGTAGATGGAACCATGGAAGCGTAAGTGTGTCACAGGGTGGGGGAAGGGGCGAAAGTTCTGGAATCGTTGAAAAAATTGGTAATTTTGAAGGAATAATGGTTCCAACAATGTTATATGGTAGCGAGGCGGGGGCTATAGATAGGGTGCGAAAGAGGGTGGATGAATTATAAGATGTTTGAGGACAATATGTGGTGTGAGGTGGTTTGATCGACTAAGTAATGAAATTTTAATGTTTACAATCTTTATCAACAATAGAGTTATCCAATTTGTATATACCTTCAGTAATATCAAAACTATAAATCTTTATGTAATCAGCAATAGAAGATTCAATGATATTTCTCGTGGTACTGGTGTTAGAGTTAATAACTGAGATAGCATTACTCCAGTCAATACAATGATATAGTTTTTAACGTGATTGAACAAGGCATCTGATTCTTTTCCCTTTCTAATACTATATTTATGTGCTTAAGTCTAACAGAAAATGAATACCAGTCTGCCCAACACAAAACTTATCAAAATTTCTACATGGCACTTTATGGATGCACGCAGGAGAATTTTTTGGTGAGTTCCTGATTATGATTTTCTTTATAGTATTATTGTTGCTATAGGCAACATTTACATTAAAGGATTCAAGGCACATGGAAAGTAATATAAAATTATTATCAAAAGGGAAAACTGAAAGATTCTTGGTGTCAATGGGAGGTTTGGGATCAAATCTAGAAAATTATTTATTTGCTAACTTAAGGAATTTGTCAATGAAAGATCGAGGGTACTTTAACTTAGATAAGATAGAATAGATTTTCTCAAATTCCTCATCAATAAACTCTGGACTGCAAATACGTAATGTTCCTTAGGGCATTACGTATTTGGAATCCAGAGTATATTGATGATGAGTTTATGATGAGTAGGCGATGCGTATGCGTCAATTCATTGACAACACGTCGACTCAGGTATACCGCTTCGTTCCAATTCACTCTATTCCATGCACGCCTTTCACCCTCCTGTATAATCCAGCCCCGATCGCTCAAAATCTTTCTTACTCCATCGTTCCACATCCAATTTGGTATCCCACTTCTTCTTCCCTCCACCTCTGTCACATATATCCTCTTTTTCAATCATTTCTCATTCATTCTCTCCATGTGACCAAACAATTTCAACACACCGTATTCTGCTTCCTCAACCACACTTTTTCTATTATCACACATCCCTCTTATCCTTTCATTACTTACTCGATTAAACCACCTCCTGCCACATACTGTAATTAGATATTTCCTTTCCAACATATCCACCCTCCACCGCACAACTCTATCTATAGTGCATACCTCGCAACCATATAAAATTGTTGGAACCTCTATTCCTTTAAACTTTCCCCGTTTTTGCTCTCGGAGATAACATTCTTCCCTTCCGCACTTTCTTCAACGCTCCCAGAACCTTTGCCCCTCTCCCCCATCCTGTGACTCACATTCGCTTACATGGTTCTATCCGCTGTTAAGTCTACTGACAAATATCTAAAATACTTCACTTCCTCCACTTTTTCTGCATTCAAACTTCCCTCCCAATGAACTTGTCCCTCAACCCGACTGAAACTTATTACCTCGTTCTTATTCACATTTAATCTCACCTTTTTTCTTTAACAAACTTTACCAAACGAAGTCACCAACCTCTGCATTTTCTCACAAGGATCAGCCATGAACGCTGTATCATCAGCGAACAACTGACTCACTTCCCAAACCCTCTCATACACAAAAAGCTGCATACTTGCTCCTCATCTCCAAAACTCGTACATTCACCTCCCTAACAACACTATCCGTAAAAAATTAAACAACCATGGAGCTATCACGCATCCCTGTCACAAACCGATATTCACTAAGAACCAATCACTTTCCTCTTTTCCTACTCTTGCAAATGCCTTACATACTTGAAAAAACTTTACACTGCTTCTTGCACCGTACCTCGCACACCATATACGCTTAACGCCATCCAAAAAGCATCTCCTTCCCCTCTATAATATGCCTTCTCCAGACCCATAAACGCCACACAAAAATCCATCTTTTTCTCTAGGTATTTTTCAAATATACTTTTCAAAGTAAATACCTGATCCACTCATCCTATAACACTTCTAAAATCAAACAGCTCTTCTACAACATGATGCTCTGTACATCGCTCTGTACAAGATGCTCCTTACAACTTCCACTGTCGTGTTAATAAAACCACAGCAAGGTGAACACAAGAGAGGAATATAACAGTCAGTTGATATACATCGAGGAGACGAAGCTAGAACGCCATTTGGGAAACATTTTTACCAAATGGCGTCCTAGCTTCGTCTCTTAGATATATATCAACTAACTGTTATATTCCTTCCTTGTGTCCTCCCTAATGAATGTAATTAAATTTTTAATTTTTTTTCCCAAGAAAAAAAAAGTGCACTTGGGAAATTTTTCAGTGTTTCTTTCCCAACGTGGACTCATAGGAAATATATATAGTATAATATATATAATATATATATATATATATAA